>NW_010973342.1:2871339-3046422 GCF_000737465.1 Haliaeetus leucocephalus
TGTTTTTGGGGGGGGGGGGGGGGGGAATACTCCAGTATATTTAATTGTCTTAACCATGGAAAGAGTGAACTAGGGAATGACTATTCAATGTCTCCTCTGGAACAAGACTGAAGCTACCAGGTAGCAGGTTCAAAGATGCATCAAAGGAGGTATGTTTTCATATGTGTACAGAGCTCTGAGGCTAACCTACAGCAGGATATTGTGGAACCTAAAAATTTACAGTGGTTCAAGTGACCTAGAGAAATTTTAAGTAAAAAACACAAACCAACAAAAAGAAACAATTTCCACTATTTAACATTAATGCCCACAGGTCTGGCAAAGGCAGCTCCCAAGCTGTAAATTGCTCTGTGCTAGGAGAGTATTCTTGGAAGGTACCACTAGATGCTTGCCTGGCTTTCACACTCTAAATAAAGAATACTGGCCACTAGGCATAGATGTGTCTGAACCATACAGGCATTTAGTCTCACTCAGTGTGGTCAGTCCTGAGGTCTTAATTCCTCTGTAAATTAACCTTGCTGGAACTGTTGGTACAATTGGTAAGAAAAAATAAGATCAAAAGTTGGCTTACTGTATGTTGTAGGTATGTGTTAAAGAACAGATATCTCATATACGTAAAACCCTGGAGGATTTTTTATTTTTCTTAATACATAACATTTTAGCACAAGTGTTACCTAGTGAGAAATTATGCTCAAGTCTAGCATAATTATAATTAAAATACTGTGTTTGAATTTTTTTTAGGAGCTCTCTGCCAGACTGCTGTCTATTCATAGTGATCAAGATCTAATAGTGGTGACATTTAAAACTTTTGAAGAAATATGGAAGTTTCTAACCTACCACTCACTGGGTAAAGCTCTTTCTCCATACAACAGTTCAATATGTTTGTTGGGTGTTTTTTGTTTTTTGTGGGGTTTTTTGTTCCTCTGCACACAATTTCTGATTGACTGGGAACTTGTTGAACAAGATTTTGGGACTCTTTGTATTAACTCCTAGTAGCAGTAAGTAATGTTCCTGAACCGGGTACTAGTGATAGGGCTGGAGAGACCCTCCAACCTCCAGGAGAACCTGCCTTTGTCCCAAAACAGGTAACAGCTATCATTCCTGGAAGGTGTCTTGTTTAAGTTAGATACTCCAGAATCAGGTCATATCTTCTTTCTAAGCAGTCTATTCCAATCCAGGTATTTTTGTCCTAAAGTCTAACCTGTGCTGACAACTTAAATGCTTTTACAGCTTTTTCTTCTCACTGTAGACATGTCAAGGTTACTCCTCTTTCATTGGACCATGCTAATACCTATTTAGAGACTTCTAACCTGCACTTCCACTTAGTGTTGTTTTCACTAGGAAAATCAACCCTAATTCCTATAATTCTTCTTCACAGAGTGTATTTTCTAGATCTCTGCTCATGCTTCCCACTGGACTCTTCTAGTTGTTCTACATCTTTCCTGAATAGTAGTGAGCAGATAGTGGACAGAGTTGGTAAGACTTCAGAGGAAATGTCAAGTAAAACAAAGATTGATTCATGTGCTTTGCATGCTTCAGTTTTGTTTCTAAATTTGAGCATGCCTTTTGTAACAATATGATGCCATTGATTTCAGTTCCATTTTTAATATCCTATAATTTCACAGGGCTTCTGAAGAATAGTATTTGAATCAGTTCTTTGTTTCCATTTTGTTCACTTGATTATTTTTTTCTTCTGTATATGGAGAGCTTGTGTGCATTGCTATTGAATTTTCCTGTTTCCATCACAGCAATTTAAAATGAATTTTATTTTTAATTTCATGTTTGCTACTTACTCGCTATTTTGTATTTTAAAATGCTCCTTAGAGAACTAGAAAAAATACTGTTTCAATGCAACTTTGCAGAGAAAGCATAACAAGATGAAGTTTCTTCTTAGGCAAGGTTGTGGCTAACAGGGAATTGATTCAGCATCTTCCAAATTGCAGAGTAGAACCTTAATTACTGATCTGCCCACCTTTCCTCTTCATAATAACCTATACGCAAAGGATTAGCTAATATATTAATGTTGACCATTTAAGTAATGATCTATTATCTATACCATGTTGATTATGGTACAACAATCCAGATCTCCCTGTAACTATCAAATAGCTTTGAAAGCCCTAAATCCTAATGTAAGGAGTCCCAGTTTCCAAATCAAGCACTACCTTCTGATTTGTGTAATTCTGGTACGTGGTATCATCTCTGTCCCAAAGAAATTCCAGGAATTTGATACCCAGGCACGGTTTCTGCTTAATCAGCACAGCTGAATTGGGCAACAGAAATTTATGAAGTTATTATTTTTTGAGATTATTTCCAGTAATCTGTCATTTAAGTGGTGCTGAGAACCTGTTGCTGAAAGCTTGTTAGTGATTACCTCTTTCAGACTCCAAACCTTTTGAATATAGCTAAACTACAGGGAACCCTCGTAAGGGGAGGACATGCTCTGCTGTTTCTGCAGGATTCGGCACAGAAAAGTTGTGCACCTTTTAGGTGTAGTTTGTGAGAGCTATGCATCAAAAGTAGCTGTAATGCATGTAACATAATGGATGTAATTTTGCCAATACGTGTAGTAAAATTAGTTATATGTTGTGGGTTAAGCAATAATGGAGTTATCTGAATGCCTACCCCAGTCTCTGACTTTCTGAAAGGTTATTTTATTGTATAATACTGTGAAACTGCGAAGAAAACAAATTGAAATTTCTTTTCCCTAGGTTTTATAAATCATTGCATGGAGAATTTATTCCTAGATCAATCTTTCTGGCTCTATTCTCAAGAGGAAGAAGAAACAGGCATTGAAGTCTGTATAAATGAAAAATCATTATATTTGATGTACAGAAGCCTGCTAGTACAGGAAGGTAAGGAAGACTGTACATGCTAAGGCTAAATTTAGAGAAGTACCTTTCTTTAAAATCCCAAAAGCAAACATTAAGACCTATTCAAATACTTAATGAAGTTGAAATTTAAATCTATTCACTCCAAATGTACCAGAAAGAGAAGAGAAAGGAACAAACACAGATTGAGTTCAGTAGGATCATAGGGGGATTAGAGAAATTCATTTGCATCTGGTCCATAAATGAATACCAAAAGAATTAGGCAGGGGTGTACATTCCAACTTGCTTCGTATTCTTGCAGATCCTGGAGATGTACAGGAGAGAGATTACAGATAGTTGCCAGGCTCATGTGCTTCTCCTAACTAGCATCACCTGCTGCCACTGTCAGAGACAGAATGATGGGCTAGATGGATTGTTGATTAATGCAATAGGAACACCTCTTGTGTTCTTTAGGGAATATAGATACACATATGTCTAGGTAATTTGCTGAAAAATATTGCCGCAGAAGAGGGTTCGACACTTCATTGAACATATCAGCTCTGCATTTTACTGAAAGAGAAACTAGATAGAAATGTATGAATATCTGACAATTAGAAAATTCTTGTGACATCTCAGATTTTCTATCTTTAATTGAATATTACTAATGCTCTTGAAGCCAGTTGTAAAGCTTGTATGACACTAAACCATTACATAAAATGACATCTCCTCCACTGCTTGCTTTTTAGGGGCATTTTTTGTTTTAGATCCTGACAATCTGATAAGAAAGATAATGGCTATAGGCAATGAAGTAAACACTTATTTTGAGACTGGGACTTTTACTGAAGGTGTAACAAGTGGATCTGTGGATGGTAACATGACCATGCTCTCTAATGCTTCTCTGGAGCCATTGATCCCTTTTCATCAGTAGGTACCTGATTCTAGCTACCTATTTCATATGCATCTGTTCCACATGTATACAAGTCTGCTTAGACATAGCTGTCTCTAAATGGTAGCTTGTTATGGAACATCCATCTTCCATTAACACTGAGAACAAATGCTCTATTTAATTCAGTTGTGTGGTATGGAAGTAATCCAGATGCCAGCAGAGCAGCATTTAAAGATAGTTATCCTTCCTGTGAGTTAGATATTGCTTTTTTTCCTGAGTCTGAAATAAAAAATATTAACACTTCTAAAATAACTTAAAGTAAGAATTTTCCTTTTTCAGGATGCTTGGAAATAATGGATGATAACAGGCTAGCAGTGTTTTCAGTCAACATTATTGACAGGAGCCATACACCACCTTAACGCAGTTTGTGTCAAGGTCATGTCCAAGCTCATAATTGCTATAAAGCCAAAATTGTATCAATGGGCTTACCAATGGACTCACTTCAGGAATCACCAGAAAATCATTCTTGGTGTTGAAAAACTAGTTAAAGAGCTGGAATTTTTCTGTTAACCTTGGGCAGGGAGAAATAGTGTGACTTTCTCTGTTAGGTTTGTTTGAAGCAATGCTGCTTCTACTACTAATATTACTGAAAACACAGCTGTGTCTGAAGTGTATGGACAGCTCTGAAATTGAAAGATAATTGTGGGAGGGATGCACCTGTTTCCAAATGGATTTAAAATATCACTGTTATTGTCACAACATTTAGTGAAGTGTTTCATGCACTAATTTCCGATTTGTTTTTCTACTTTCAGATGGTTTCTTAGAATGTATTCTAATCCTATTGATACTGCATGCAAGACTGAATCTAAATCGATCAAGAATGTTGGTAAGAAACTCCATTTGAACATCAGGATAAAAAAAAATTAACTTATTCTGTGCTTTCAATAGAACAGACTCTGAAAGGTTCAATATTTTTCCCCCATTGTATTAGGATGGGAAAACAGCTTTCAGAATTATATTGCAGTAAACTTAGAGCATAAACTTCTGCCTATGACTAAAGGGTTTTACAACACATATGGCTAGATATGTCTAAGTTGAGGTAAAATCTGAAGTCTTGTATCTCCCTTTTTCTCCTAAACATTGTATTAAGTAGGTACACAAAGTAGCAGAGTAATTAATTTGAGGATGCCTCTGTAGATTTTTTTATGACAAAGTTTAAAAAATAAGAAAATGAGCCAATGTAGTTATTGTGGATCTTTCACATGTGTACTTCTTTAATACTGCCAGAGACATAAAACTCATACAGATGGTCTGAGGCTAGAGAGTAAATATTGCTTATTTTTTATCATTCATGTTGGTTTTAATACTGTATTGAGTGGTCTATAACTATATTTATCCAATAAGGATTTTGTTAGTTGGTTCAAGTGTTTTCACTCTGGCCCAAGTTCAGAGCCCTTTACTAAGAGAGAAAAGTAGGGACTCAGAACACTTCTTTTTGTTACTTCATGATGGAATTTGCTAGAATTTTGAGAACATCTTAGATTTTCCTTTCTAATGGCTGGGAAATGAGGAGTTTTATGCTGTTATTTACAATTCTAATTGCTCAAACCAAATGGATTAGGTTTAGATGCTTTAAATCTTGCCACATCAGATGTGCAACTTATGAGTTCCAGGAGTGTCTTTTGCTAAATATGCTCTTCTGCTGAGTTGCTGTTCTACTAATTGTATTTGTATTGTTAAAGTACTTTATCTGAAAATATTGTTTATCTCCTTATTACACAGCAATGGGATCCTGTCTAGCTGTGACAAATTATGAAAGTGTTGTGTCGGGAGAGATTAGTTTCCGGGAAGGGGACAAAATTGAGATCCTTGGTTACTTCATTGAATGCATGGAATGGTTTCTTGGAAGACATGTGTTTACTGGCCAAATAGGTTTTGTAAAGACAAGTTACGTGAAACTGGACTTACCTAGAAATGAGTAAGTGATATGTATGCAACTCAAACAAAAAGAGACTTAGTCTCTTGAGCTTTAAAATACTGAATGTTAAACTCAGGATTTTTTGTGGTAGGTTTTTGGGGTTTTTTTTGAGAATTGTCATAGTGTGTATCAGTCAAAACAAATGCAAAGAAGTTGGAATATGAAGTCTGCTTAAATGTTGGAAAATATTATCAGCCTGTACCTGAATTTCTTACTGGGAAAAGGGGTTGCTGTAGTTGTTATATCTGGTTCAGTCTCTGTGCTTTGGATCACAAGATCCAAGAAGCTTTAGTCTTGCAGAAGATTCTATTTTTGCTGGTCTCAAGATTTATGTTAAAGCATCCAAGTTCTGTTTTTGCTAGTACCCTCAATTACAGGCCTTAACTTGCTTTAAATGGGGCTCCTATTACAAATAATTGCTCATAATGCAGACAGAAACCTGTAAAAAGTGTGCATTTCAGCATGCATTGGCACCATGTTAATAGGCTGCTCTTACTAGTATGTCTAGACTGCCTACATGCTGAAACAAGGAGTTCTTAAACATTGTTTGCAGGTCCATTTGATGTGTACCTTTTAAGCTTGTATTAGAGGATCAATACCATAATGTCCTTAAAGATTTGTGCTTTTAATAAATTCTCTCATAAAATGCTATACCATGACACAGGCATAAAACTTACTTTGATATGGCAGAAACTGTTAGCTGCAAGCATAGCTATCATCAGTTTGTATATATTTTTATAAATATGACTGTTACTAATTTTGAACATAGGAGGACCTGTAATGTAAGGATTGTATTAGTTTCCCTAACAAGCTCAAATTTGGCTGATGCAGTGAGCTTCTCAAGCCAAACCTGCTTTCAGACACTTTCAAAGTTGATCCTTTCTTTGTTAGACCACAAGACCTGGATTTTCTTGAAGCAGAAGAGCTATCTTTTTTTTCAAAAGAAAAAAATTTGCAAGAAGTGATACATTTGTTGAAACAAACCTCCATCACAGATGTTTGCTCTGTGTACAGAATAGGTGAGTTTTACTCCTTTTTACTGCATGATACGTGTGCAGTTCCTATATCCCTGTTATAACTGACTTTTTTTTTTATTTCCATGAGATTCCAGCCTTTACTCCTACTGTGAAATATCCTGGTATTCAGTTTGATCATAAATATGGCATGTAAAAATCCTTTATATCATCATTGCTACTTTCCTGCTGATGCAAGACTTTTCCCAGCAGAGCATTTACAAATCTTTTGTCCTTTTTTTTTTTGAGTGAATTAAAGAGCAGGGCTTTAAAAATTCAGTTACTGAGCTGAACAGATCTTCAAGTTTTCAAATGTCAGAGTGCTGCATTATAAAAGGCAGCATGTTCACCCAAATACTGCTGGCTTTTCATTCTTCTTAGGAAAGGTGGCATAATAATTAGTGACAGCTAATGCAAACATACACCTCCTTCATGCTTGATTTAACTTTCAAAGGTATAGAAAAATAGCAAAACCTATTCATACCAAGGATAAAAATACTTTTAGCTACATCATCTCCAGTACAGCTGTTATTCCTCTAAGTGCTCATGCTTTGCATAAACTAATTGGGATAACTGGGGTTTCACCTTTACAGACTTGGTGTAAGGTAGTGTTAATGTATTTGTCTTGCTGAAGCGAACAGGAGCAGTGATTTCTTATCCCACCACAGGCTGTTCTGTGGTGATCTGTATGTTTGTCAAATATCTAATAGTTTTATCTCCATTAGTGCCATCCCAAGAGACAGGCCTGTAGGCTCCAATTTGGAAGGAGCTGGTGTGTAGGTTTGGCTCGGGTGCATTGGTTTAATTATGCAAATCAGCATATGTGTGAACAATAACTAAGGCATGCCAGACCCGAGCCGCAAAATGCAACTCATGTCAATGTGCAAAATGACTTCACATCTTGCCTTCCTTGCTCAAATGAAAAGCCTGGGAACAAAAGCTCAGACCTCTGTTAGGTACTAAATTAATTTCATGTGCTTAATGGACATACTGCTATTTTTGCCTGTTGCACATTTTTTGCCACATCTCATCTCCCTAATCTTTACAAGTGCTAACTTCTTTTTGCATCTTCCTCAGCTTATAGTACCATCTTTACCACTTTTTTTCTCTTAAACTGCACAATTGATCTACATAACTTGACTTACCCAGAGCAAGCGTTTTCAATATTGACTTGATATTTTGTTGTGTGACCTGAGTAAATGGGGTTTTGATTCCTTCAATCTACATCAATCTAATGAGAAGTATTTATTTAGGAGCACCTCTCCAATTAGATATTCAGACCATTAAGTTACAACTATTGTAAACATCTGTGGTATCTGTCCACCAAAGTCAGGAAAGCATTTAAAGGAAGGAGATCCAGAAGTAAACAGTCAGTGAGAGGTCATTCTTAAAGGCTAGTAAAATAGCTTTCCATCAGCTTAAAATAGAACTAGTTCTGTGAGCCTCTGCTTTTAGAGATATCCTTCATACACTCAGTACCACTTAATATTGCATCTGGTGTATGAAAGACAGTGAATATAATCCTGAAATGCAACATGCCAACTGAAACACCTTGAGAAATATCTTTTAGACAAAATAGTAGTTACTAAATATTCTACAGATGTGCTATGTTAAACATTTAAAACTAGATCTATAGTAGTAATGTCTACAGAACTTAGATACACCTTTTAAAAGAAAAGATAAATACAGGGATTTTTCATCTGCATGCTTATTGGAATGGCCACAAAAGTCTGACACTCTTATCTGCACAAACTACCCTAAATAATTATTCCTCGCCCCCATCCTGCCCTGGGAGTGACACTGAAACGTCTTTTGGCAATATTAAGGGCTTTTTGTTACCTCATTTTACGGGTGGGTTGTTGGGAATGATTGTATCTACACTGCCTACTTGTATTTTAATGCAGCAGTGATGCATCCTTCATGCAGAACAGGTTGGCTTTAATTCTAACTGCAATATGCAGATGTCTCCCCACCCTCCCAAGCAGTGGTAGGTGCATGATGATAACCATGTAGAAAGCAGTGAATTGTATCAGCAGGAGGGTAAGTCCCTAGTATCTGTTAGCTTTGGGTCAGCAATTTCTTCTCTTTTAAATATCCAGGACACATCCAATTCTTCTGAAATAAAGAATTCCAAATTAAAAAACAGCCTTATTTTAGGAGATTTAAAACTGAAAGACAACTAGGATACCATAACTAATATGGCTTTTTTCTTTTTTTCTTACAGACCAATTAGAAGAACCAGAATTTCAGAAAGCTCATGAATGTGGTAATACTTTATATGCATACAATTTTTACATAAAGTTAATGTGACTTCTGATATTTTTGATATCTTTGCCAGCTTTTTCTTTCTAATGTCTTCTAACTTTCTTCTCTTGCTGTTTGCTTTCCTAGATTTTGCTGTAACCCCTTTTCACTAGGTTTTTCTGTAAGACATTGTGGGTTTTCACTGATAACAGATGTCTTGCTTGCACTTTGCTATCCAACTGCAAACTGTATGACTTATTTTTACTGCTGTGACACACACATACATGCACCACCCTCCAACCCCTTCATGTTGTTTAATGGCAAAATACTGTTTATGGGGCATCTGGCAAGTGCTGACTTTGAATTCTAGCAGATTTTCCGTCTGCTAGAAAACTTCATCCCATAAATATACTTCCCAAAGGGGATATTTTGATGAGGATGCAGAATTATTTCCCTTTGGCATTTAGTTGCTAAGCTGTCACTATCATTACTTGTACTACATTTTTCTAAATATCAGTTTTTATGATTCTGCTGAACAGTTTCAGAAATGAGACTTTAAGGAAACTGAGCTCTAAATCTGCAAATTCAGTAAGTTCCTGTTGATACACAGCTGTAAGCTTTACACTGACTATGACTGCAAACTATATCCTTAGTCCTTGCCCTATTACCTTGGCTGGATAACAGTGGGAGGACTAAAGAAATGATGGCATGTCTGTCTCATATTTTTAAGATATTCAGCAATGTCAGTACTAGAACTTAGATCAATGACCACGTCAATCACCACAAACTTGGTAATTTTGAGAAAGTTAATCTGTGCCAGCAGAGAATCAGGGTTGGTATTTGATTGAAAGGAGAAATCTTATTACACACTACACAGGCATGGCTGGCCACACAGAGGTAATGTGGACAGGAGAACAGGACCTTTGCAGGCACCCTCACAGCACCCACGTGAGACTTCAACAACTCAAATAGCTCAGTCTTATGCACCTTCCCTGGCTAACCTGCCTTAGTTTTCTATCAGGACATAGACACACCCTTACTTAACTCGCATGCTCAAATTCACAGTTCCCTTAGGCCTTAAGTCCATCCATGCCCTGACCTTGGGTCCTTTATCCAGACCTTGTGTCTTTTCCAGATTCTGGTCTTTCTTTGCTTACCAACTAGTCTGAATTGTAATTCATTGGCAGATCTCTCTCGCTCATGTGCACAGAGAGAACAGAGAATATGCGCTCAGTGTGTACTTTTTGAGAATACACTCGGACACAAACCAGTCTGAATTAATGTTGGACTTCAGTTGGATTAATGTTGGATCAGGCACAGGGCCTGGCTAGACAAGCGTACTGATCAGCAACCTGCTTACATGTGGCAAGTCCTGTTTACCCCCACTCCTCCAGTCTCCCAAGGTTATTCTTCCCTGATCCTTCTTGATCTCTCTCTTTCCTCACCCTTGGCTTGTCTCCTAGACATACTGTTAAGAAAATGCAGTATGTTTACATGTTTTCCTAACAGCATCTTTTACTGATAAATGTTTTTGGTCTATCAAAGATCATTGTGTGCATGCACACATGAAGTTTTGATCTGTAATTTATTTTTTCAGAAATTCCATGTTCACATTTTAGTACAGGATCCACTAGCAAGAATGGCAAGATAGAAAAATTCCTGAAGAACTTCAAGAATTTGGAGGCCAACCAGGCAGAAGAGCCAACTAAAGGAAAGGATTCTGCTAGCTCTCCAAATACAGAAATCTTTCCTCCACCTGAAGGACCTTGCTTCCACATATGTCAAGATGATGTTCAAGCATCTGACATCTTTGAGTCATTGATACTCTACTTAAATAGGAAAGAATATGACAGAAACTTCAAAAACCTGTATGATTTCTCTTATCCATTTATCAATAGCATGTTTTATGGGTTTTCAGAAGAAGAAGAACTGGTTAGCTTTTTTAGATTAGCAAGGGAAGCAGCAAAGAAAGCAGGTATGTCCTGGGCGCTAGCAAGGCTATGCTTTCTCTTAGGCAGGCTCAGTGTTAAAAAGCTGAAGTTTTCCCAAGCTCGGGTGTATTTTGAGGAAGCCTTGGGAGCAGTAGATGGAGGGTTTAGTGATTTGTACTTTGTAATTGCTCTTTATACAAATCTAGCAGTCATCTACTTGACACAGAAGAACAAAGAAAAATGTGCTCATGTTTTTGATAAGGCTACATCTCTTCTCATGGGAATTCCAAATTATATTTGCAGTGCTGACCTGGAGTCAGATATTCTAAAGTATGCTCTGAAGAGGACAATTTTGAGCCAGAACAAACATGCAGAGGCAAGGGCATGCTTTCTACTGGCAAAACATTACAGTGCACGGAAACAGCATGAAGAGGCACTACCATTCTTGGAAAGGTTTCAACTATTGCTTAATGACTTGGGTTTACAAAACAACTTATCAAACAACTGTTATTTCAAACTAGCAGAGTCCTACAATGAGAAGTGCTTGCCGCACATTGTGTTAAGTTGCATAAAGGTTGCCTCTTCCCAGAGCTCCAGTACTTTAACAGATTCCTTGAAAAGGATTGATTTAGTAATCAAAAATGCTCCCAAGCTCTATGGCATGAGAAAACTCAGACAAATACTCCCATCCCAAACTGCACCTTACCTCATACAAGCACTTTCCTCTGTGTTTACTAATGAGCAGCAAGGACTATGCAGCACCATCTATCTTAGCTTAGCAAAACTGTACAGCCACCACAAACAGTATGGAAAAGCCATTGTTTACATGATGAAAGCCCTGGACTCTGATGTTTCTGCTAAGCCAGAGGAAACTATTAACTATTTGGTTTCACTTGCTTGGTTATACATTCTTTACAGGCAATATGATGTGGCTTTAGCCATTTTAAATGCTGTTGTAGACTCTTCATGGAGCAATCCTCAACAACTAGGCATCGCTTATAATATGCTTGCTATTGCTTTGAAAAGAACAAACAATACGAAAGAAGCTGCTCAGAGCTACTACAAAGCACTGCGTCTTTCGGAAGAGACTGATATGACCCATAACCAAGCTGTAGCCCTGGCTAATTTTGGGGCACTCTGCCTGCATGTAGCAGCCAGCAAGCTGGCAGAACATTATTATATCAGGGCAGTTAAGCTATTCTCCAAACTTCCAAGTACGGCCTGTGGCCAAGACTTTATCCAAGTCCTCCTTCAGTTGGGGTGTTACTATGTTGATGGAACTCAAAGAGAAAAAGGAAGGTTTTATTATGAATGGGCTTTTTTAGTTGCAATGGAGACAAATCATCTGGAAAGTAAGTATATTTTTTCTTCCCCTCAAAGTTATGAAATGTACCCTGTTTGGGAATGTTTGTTATATAGGTATGTTATAGTTGTTCCTTAAACAGCATTTTATGTCCAGTTATGTGACAGCTATCATAGTGATTGAAGTCTTTGCTCTGTCCCATAATGGTGGAGAAATAAATACAGGTTGGCTTGCTCTTCTAGTGGTACTTAGGTTTGTCAGAAATGATAGAGAAAATTAAATGTTAAAAAATGGAATAACTTAATTGGTAGAAAGTCTAGAGATTTCTAGGTTCAAGAAAATTTACAATAGTTATGATATCACTGGTAGTACAAACAGCACCAGACTTGAATTTAAAGGTATGAAAACAATTGGTAAACTGGATTACTTTTGCATAAAATAGTTGTATTTAGAAGACCCATGCTTTATATATTTATTCTTTCTACAATGATTAAGGCAGCTTATACAGGTAAGGTGGCTGTTCTATTATTTTATTTTGGACATCAAGTCTGAAGTAACCTCTAGCCTTTGTTAACTTTGGGGGTGAAGAAACCAGCAGTGGAATCTCCTTGTTATGACTTTTATATTGTTATTCATTGACTGTGCTGTGTTTTGTGAAACACTAAGAATGAATTATTTTAAAACTAATCTAGCTTTCATTTTAAAATAGAGATTCATGTTAGTATTTCTAATCTATTCTCCTAGGTCAACTACAAGCAATTAAACTGCTGTGTCAGTTCTACAGTACAGTTGTTCCCAATGAGGCTCAGTGTGTCATCTACAATGAATATCAACTATCTTTAGCTAGAAAGATGTCCAACAAAGCTCTGGAGGGACAAATCTTGGAAACCATTAGTCAGCTCTATTTGTCTTTAGGAACAGAAAGGTAAGACATGCTGAATGAGTCTGCTTTTATTCTGATTGTAACTCTTCTGTCATGCTAAAGAACTCAAATTTTGCAACAGCTGAAGATGACAGATTTTTTTCTCTCTGCTTTGCCAATACACTTTATCAGAATTGAAGGGTCCAGTGCTAGTGGTGACTTCTCTTGATAGTTACTTAAAAAAAAAACATCTCTCAAGGGAGACAAGATGTACAGCAGGGATTAGCACCACTTCAAGAGCCAAATTATTTTTAAAATCTATGTAAATATGTTTAAAAAGTATTATGTTATGTGACTGTTGATGACTGCTATAGCTCTAGGATTATTGCTGGCAGGTGACTTGTTTGTGGTGATAGATATATTTTTTTTTACAAGACATTTTTTCCATTAGAAACCAAGTGACATATTCCAAACAGGTCAGACATCAAATTGTCTCTGTGTAAGTGTTTCTCTTTGAGGAAATGCTTTTTTCAAAACTTACATAAGTACAAAGCCTATGTGCAAAACTGCGTAGTGTCAGTCTCCAGCAATTTCTATGCCGCTCTTATTTTCAGAATACCAATTTTTTTTGCTTTGCTTTATTGAAAAAATGGACTGCACAAGTCTATAGTAACGAACAGGTGCTGGGGAAACTTAGAGATTTCTCTAGACAATTTTTAAAGTGTTTAAGGCAGCTTTGATTTTTTTCTTACTGTATCTCACTTCAGGGAGTCACTTTAGATTCAGATATTTTTCAAGCATGCCTCAGTAAGGATGGAAAAAATATTCTCAGTTATAGAAGGAGAGTAGATGCTTACTTTAGCTTTAAGGGGCTGCAGCCCAAGCATCTAACTTTCCTAGTATGTCAACTAATTTATTTTGCTTTGTTCACTGCTGTTTAATGATATAGTTGGTGAACATCCTTTGGAGAGGCTGAAGACAAAGCAGTTGGTTAAGATTTCAAACTACCTGTAATTTGCAGAAGGATTTCGCTAGCTGGAGAAGCTGCTGCTTTGTGTGTGTGTAGTACATGAAATTTATGTATCCTAGGAGCCTGGCTCCCAGACGTTGGCTGTGTAACCTCAGCAGACTACCGGGTAATAGCACGTACTCAATATGGTATTAGACCATAGTATCAGTATTCTTTGAGTTAACAGCCCTGAGTAACAAGGATATGTGTCTATGATGAAGTAACAAAAACAGTGATGTCCTTGGTGTCACCGCCTCCGTTGTAAATTACTGTGGCCATGCCAGCAGACACAGTCTGACCTGTTCCAGCTGCTGTGCTGGGTTATGGATTGGTATATGCTTCTGTCTGCTGTAAAAGCAAAAACTCTGAAGGAGGGATGAAAGTAGCATTCAGTAATTGGGCGGAGTTGGACTACTTCAACTGCCTTGCCTTTCCTCATGTTAGCAGCTTGTTAGCAAAGGAGAGAAGACTGAAATGTCAGGTTTGTTCAGTGGAGCTTTACTTCATCTCATGAGTATAAAAGGAGTGACAGTTCTCTTCAATTTCTGTAAGAATCAGAAAGTAGTAAAACTAATTTTTTCCCTCAGATGAGATACCTTATTGAGACAGAACTGAAATCTTGATAGTGTGAAATATGAGGGAGCGTATTACTTTTAGATTTGTTTTGGATCTCTTTGTAGGTCTAAGCAGGCTGTTCTAAAGATGTACTGTGTAAGGATTCACTGAAACTGTGCAGTTCATGTTATATTTCAGTATGTTTGTGTCTTGTGCTTGGAGGAAAATGTGTCACATCAAGGTGATAGGAGTCCAACACAAGACAGAAGGATTTAATAAGTCTGGGGTTTCTATGTCCAGTATAAAGCACCCTAAGATCAATCAATCTGCCAGGTCTTTCCAATGAAGAGTATGACTGCTCTTCTGAGAGCACTGTGCTCTTACACTTAAAGAAAATTGCACTGCTCAATGATCTGATAATTTAGGTGCTTCTAGAACTGGTCATGTCGTGTCCTGTTCTCTTCCCCCATCAAGTTTTTCTACAGTTGCTGATTAGTCTGAATTGTACTAGGTGATTTTAGAAAAAATATTTACAGATGCAATTTCTTTCTGAGGTTTCTAGGAAAAAGCCAAAAATCATAGAAAAGCTAAAGATGAAGAAAGATTTTTTTTTTTTTTTTCCACCTGTCCCTAGCCTGAGGTAGGGGAAGGACACATCTAAACTAAACTATACTGAAATAACATAATGTGATAACAATCTAACAGGAAACATAGATTGAACAAAAAAAAAGGAAGAGGAAAAAGACTGAGTTTGCTAGTTACTAGTACAGCATGGCTGAGAAATTATAATTGTGCATTGAATAGGGGAAACAGATTGTCTTATAATTAACATAAAGCTTTTCTCACTATGAAGAAAACCATTTGCAATTCTGAAGAACCCCTCAGTGATTAGCAGTTTTCCCTGTTTCAGGGCTTACAGGTCAGCTCTGGAGTATACCAAAAGAAGCCTTGGAATATTTATAGATCTCCAGAAAAAAGAGAAAGAGGCATATGCTTGGCTACGGGCAGGAAAGATATATTATGTTCTGAGGCAGAACGAACTTGTGGATCTTTATATTCAGGTACGTTGTCAACACAGGCATGCATGTGTTGTCAAACATGGTGCAGGTGGCATGGTGAGAGTAAGTAATTCAATATGATGATCCCAGAGATTTTACTAACTGGTGTTCTGAACGTATAGTAACACCATTTATGTAATGCTTAACAGCTGAAAGTCTCAGCATTTTCCATTGGTCCTCTGTTTTAATCTGTTGCTTGACTCTGGAAAGATTTTGGGCAGTGACCTTTTTTAGTTCTTGCTCTGTTGTAAATTCTGTGTATTCCTTCATCATTGTCTACCAGCTATACAGCACCACAGCAATCAAACCATGTATCCATGCTACATGCTGGTGGATAACAGATAATAATCAGCATGCTGGCTTGTGGGCCAGATTCCCAGGAAAACAAGAGAGTAGCTTTTTCAGGAAGCATTTCCAAAGCATCTAAAGTTTTATTTCTGTGGCCGTGCATAGCATGGCACGGAGCCAGCTGGAGCTGCTGCTGCCTTTGCAACAGTAAGACCAGAGGCATGTGGCTTCCAACCTCAGACCCCCCCCCCCCAACCAACGGGGACCTGCTGCAGCTTCTACTGCTGTGCTAACACAGATTGAAAGATGACCCGAAATGGGGATCTAGCCCTTGTGGCTGCTGAAACTGGATGATCCAGAGACTTTTCTCAGAGCGGCACTGCAGCCCAGATCTGACTTTCAGTTGTCTATATGGCTCCTAGCCATTCACTGAAGTATTTGGGGAATTAGGTTCTCACTTTTGGAAAGGATTTAAAAATACTTCTCTTCTGTTGTGAGGGAGAGTGCTGCCTTGTAGTGCAGGATGTATACAGAACCTGATATAGTAAGATTTGAGTCTTGGTTACCAAAAGATGATCTCTAAATAAAATAATCAGATGCCCGTTAAGATGTTTTGAAAAAAACCTACAAAGCAGGAAAACCCAGGGAACAAGTTCATGTTTAAAATGTACTGAGACACAATACATGGGGCCACTTTAATTAATTTTTCTCTGAAATAAGTTACATTATTGAAAATTTACCAGGAAAACTGAATAAATGTGTTTACAAGAAGGGACTGTGCTATAGGCCTGTCATTTCTTTTTCTTTTACTAAATGATTTTAGCTGATAGCCCCCAAGTCAGTCACCTGGTGGTACAAAGGCCAAATCAGCATGTGGGATGATTTTCTCCATCTGCTTTATTTCCTCCAAGAGGAGGAGTGGGCCAGGGACATGCATGTGTATTTCATACTGTGCATGTATGGCACCTGGTATTTAAAGCAGGGAGTCAGTGCCTGTCCATGAGGAAAGTCTTAAAACAGGAATCTGCCCACTTAAATGTTGACCACTGTGCCAGTAATTTGTGCAAGTCATCACATCTTAATTTGCATGTAAAACACAACTTCCACAATGTGATGCAATAGACTTCTTAGGTGCCTGAAGCCAAAATAGGTGTAAAAGGATCACTGCCTTCGTGCTTAAGTAGAAAGCTAGGCTTGTATTAATTGAATGCAATTTGAAAACGGAAGATCACAAAGCCAAAGCAAGATTCTTAATCTTGCTTCATGTAAAAGTCCCCTTTCTCGTTACTACTCATCCTATCAATAACTGAGTATCCTAGTATTCTTTCTTTGGGGAGGATGCATGCTGCCTTTCCTGAAATCCTTTTTGCTAACATGGCATATATTTATTATTTCAGAAGAACAGGATAGTGGAGCTGCATTTGTTTACAGAATTCACTTCAAAGGCTTTTAAATCTGCAATGTTAGCAATATCTAACTTGTAATTAGAATTTATTTCTATGATAAGTTCGATCCAATTTAAATTAAAAACAGTGTATTTGATAGCTGCCACATATTAAGAGAGCCATGTGCTGACAAAGGTAGCAGGATGCTATTGCCAGAAAAGGGAGACCATGACACTATATGTGCCCAGGTTCTTATATTCCTTCTTCAGCAGTTGCCGCTGGCCTGCTCAAAAACAGGGTACAAAAAAGACAGAGCATGGTCTCACCAAATATAGACTTTCCTATCTTATAATGAGAAGAGAGGCCTTAACAAGATCTTTTTTTCAATTGTTAGTATTTATTTTTTTACCAAGAAGTAACCAAGATTTATTTTTTCTTTCACCATTCCTTGTTTTCAGGTTGCTCAAGATGCTGCTCTTTACACAGGAGATCCAAATTTAGGAATGGAATTGTTTGAAGCTGCTGGAGACATATTTTTCAATGGTACTTGGGAAAAGGAGAAAGCAGTGACTTTCTACAGGGTTTGTGCAGTTTTTCTACTGCATTAATAGTTATGTACCTGCCCATCATAGCAGGTGTTCTACAAATGCTGAACCAAAAGCTGATCCTCTCAGTTTATAGTTTATAGCCTATTGCAGCTGAGTACTTTGTCATAGTGTTAATAGATATCACCTATTTTAAATTCTTTTCTGAGTGTAGGATATAATCAAAGAGCAAAATGAAACCAGAAGTCGCTTGACATGACATAATGGAAGCCTGTTAGTGCACGTCTTGGGGTTCAGCTGTATCTAAACTGTTATGTGTTTCAGGACAGGGCTCTTCCACTTGCTGTGCAGACTGGCAACAAAAACACTGAACTCAGATTATGCAATAAACTGGTGGAATTGCTGGTGAATCTGAAGACTTATGAGGAAAGTCTGGAATATGCAAGAGCATCTCTCATGCTCAGTGTAAATTTAGGTAAGACCAATTTCAATTATAGCTGAATATTACTGATCTCTAAAATACAGCAGAACTCTAAATTTTTCTTCCTTTGAATTCAGTCAGATTTCTTGCCAGGGTTTCTTAACAATACCATAATTACTATTTTTGCCTCTGTTCAAGAATGAATAACTTTATTGCTGCCTCTTCTAACTTCAAGTTCTTACGGAAAACCTTTGGTAGAGCACAGAATTAAACCTGGGATTTCAAGTCCAAACTGAGTGTGCTTCTCACAGCTAAGATGTAATACTGATGAATAATATTGTCCCAAGAGGCTTTTCAGTGTCGTATACTTTCAGATTTTCTCATAGCCTTGCTGGTGAACCAACCTAGGATAAAATAACCAAAACCAATAGGGCTAGTTTAAAAAATTGCTGTTCTTCAAGTTTGAGAGCTGTTCAGCTGATTAAGAACCCTCTCACCCCTCCACACAAGAACAGACAGGTAATTTTGATCAGCCTGAAAATCATCTTTTTGCCATCATTTTTGATGTAAAGTATGTAGTGGAAGGGGTAATGGAGTCTCTAATCCCATTAGCTTTCTTTCTTTCATTACTTTCATAATAACCTATTTGTATTCTTTGTAAGTATGCACAGGGTGTATATATCTATACATGAGAGATGAATGTAGTTATTTCTTAAGAAAATCCCAGATACTGGTAAATCCTACAGTGGGAAATCCAGGAATTCTGTGGTATTGTTCTTAAAGGGCAGGTTTTGGCTTATGTATCTCTTAAGCAAAATTAGTTTTATGCAATAAAAACTCAGCAAATACCACATAGAAATAAACCAAAAAATAGCATAGATGTATTCTGATTTGACACAATTTGACTACTTTGTCTCTTTGGTTTTATCCTGACTCACACATTATCTCATTAGGAAATCAGCTAAATGAACGAATAGCTTACCATCGGCTGGCTGCCATCCATCATCATTTGGGTCACTGTGAACTAGCTGAACACTTTTATTTAAAGGCCTTGTCCCTCTGTTCCTCTCCTCTGGAGTTTGAGGAGGAAACACTGTATTACGTCAAGGTGTACTCGATCTTAGGAGACATTATATTCTATGACCTTAAGGTAAGAAATACTAAAAACTGCTGCAGAAAATCGTTATGTTGAATAATGTTTCATAATGTCAGGTTTTACCACATTCTGGTTTTTATGCATTTAGAATGTAAATAATAAAGTGAGAACCTACTGAAGTTCAGAATCTATATTATTCTTGTTTGATACCTAATAAACTGAGCTTGGATGTCCTCTTACACAGCTTGTGCTATAGAGGGTGTTATCTTTGTGTCTCTTATTTCAGGATCCCTTTGATGCAGCAGGCTATTATCATTTGGCACTTGCTGCTGCCATGGACCTGGGCAATAAAAAAGCTCAACTGAAGATTTACACAAGACTTGCAATAATCTACCATAACTTCCTTGTGGATCGGGAAATGTCTCTCTTCTTCTATCAAAAGGCAAGAACCTTTGCAACAGAGCTGAACGTTAGGAGAATAAATCTAGCTCCTGATCAGTGTTACAAGAGTTCATAAGCATCTTTGGAAAATGCGGTCTAACAACTACAGAAGTACCTAGAGAAATATTGCACTGGCTTTGTAGGAGGATGCAGAATGCATTCAATGTCTCATTATGCACGTGCTGTAAGCCAGAGCTCAGCATCCCAGACTAAATTACCAGTTTATATGACAGTGAACTACATTTCATTGTCTCCAAGATATACAGTCTTTTACTTTTGGTTTAAGAGTCAGCCTGTGCACTAAAACCAAAACCCAACAGTCTTTTTTTTAACTAAATTTTTCTTTGCTAGCTGTTTCTGTCTATCTGGATACCAGAAAATGATCAATGTATAAATGAAATGAAAAATATTGAAGTGTTACAGAGAAAAGACACTCCATACAAACCGTGGCTTTCTTTGCATGACCTAGCTCTTGTATGACCTAGCTCTACTATTTTTATGACACCAAGTAAATACATTCGCACAAGCATGTTAGGTGAGGTATTTGAGAATTAGTTTGATCCAGTTGCCCAGACATCACCCTTCATTTCCTATCAAATTCATCTACTGCAGTACTTACAGGCACTAGTTAAGATTTATCTTCTAATTCCTGAACACACTTATGTACATGTTGTAATAACTAACTTGTTTCCAGAACTGAAGTCTCTAGTAAAGTTTTGTGGATTTCAATGGTCGTGTGAAGGCCCTCTTTTCAAAGACAAATTATCTGTTGGGTTCTTTTAACTGACCTTTTTCAGAACTGTCAGTATTGTCTGCAATGACTTATTACAGGATTTCCTACAGTCTTATGTATAACTACCTTATGTTCAGAAAGCTGTACTACTTCACTTTAGTTGTAAAAATCCTAGATTGTTAATTTTGATAGTTCTAAATCTTTGTGCCTCAAAACATTTTCATACCAAAGCTATGGTAGAAATGACGTATTAGATCATGCTGTATATTTTGAGAAGGAATGTCAATGTCTTAAAAGTCTGATAACCTTGCAATTAAATATTCAGATACATTTTGAAATGATGCCTTTTCATTCTCTGTAAGAACTTCATACAGAAACTGCTAGTTCATTTTTTAAGAGACATTACAAAGAATGGAAGTATGGAGGTGTCTTTGGAAGATGAACACATAGTCTCAGAAACCAGCTAGGGGTTTGTTGGCTACATATTATATTTTATTTGCTTATACTGTCAAACCTGGGGAAAGGTGCAAAAAACAAACTTTTTTTCTGGTCTGTGTAGCTATGTAATCTCATTGCTTTTGTTCTTTGCCTAAGAATCTTTCTTTTCCTAAAATCTGTCATTCACAGCACACACTGAACACTTTCCATAGATACATTCAGGTATCTGACTTTTGTTGTCTTTTTGACCTTATGAATTCTTCATTAGTTTTTTGACTTCTTCCCTACAGGGAGAGAGGATACTTATATATAATTGAGATAGACTAACACTTAGGATACTCTCCAGGGAGGTGGGAAGTGCATCTTCTTCCTTGGTGAGTGCTGTAAGCACTAGTCTATATAACAGATAGTTGCCACTATCATGGTAACTGTGACCTGTCAATTACCTTGAAGAGAAGATTTGACTACTTAGGTAGACAGGTAACTCTCTGCAGTCCTGCACTTGGCTCAAAGGTCCAGAGAGTGAAGTGGGCCTTCAGTGCTATGCCTTTGAGCTTAAATGCTTTGTATTTGCTATTTCTAGAAGGCTTCTTGCACAGTAAGCATTTTTTTGTGTTGTCTCTTTTGACACAGTAAGGAGAACTTACATGCTCCTGTGTTTTCAGTTTCATGCTGAGGATTAGATGGCTAAAAATAATGAATGTGATAGTGCCTTGCTTGTAAATATGCAGTATTATCAAATATATCTCAGCACTTTGCTTTTAAAAACTAAAAAAGCTTCATGTTGGTTAGTGAATCAGACTTCTAACATCTTGATTGTAGAAATGTGCGTACTGCTCAAAGCAATTCTGCACACAAGTTTTCAGTGGGTTTTTTTATTTATTTTTTGGACACTCGCAATCAGACTGGAACTAAGCATTAAATTTGAAAGTTTTATTGTTCAGGTGTCTTAGGAACTTACCTTGAAGACTCAGATTCTGACTGGTCATATTGTCCCACTAAACATGGGAAATTAGTTAGCCTATATCCTCTTCCTTGTCTTGACCTGAAAACTCAACAGAAGTCCTGTACGATCTCTGCAGAGCTGGGAAAATTGTGGGTGTTGCTCTTTGTTCATTAACTTGCTTTTCAGTGCTTGTCAGTCTATTTTCCATTTCATTTGGCTTTCAGGCTAGATAAATTTATAACCTCTCTCTGGCTCTGATTACAGCAATCACAGGCAGTCTCTTTGTATTCTGGGAAGGGAAGCTGCACTTCCTAATCTGGAATTCAATTCTGATAAGACCTATCTTCTTTCTTGCATTGCTACTTCATCTTGTTGCCTTGATTCCACAGAATTTTAGCTTTCATAGTAATCCAGTCCTTTATTATTAATTCACTCTTTAATGTTAAATTGTACTTGGGCAGTGTATAGCACACTGAATTTCTTGGCCATTCCTTTCAAGCCAGTTGAACAACATACAAAAATCTGGCTTTTGAAAAGGCAGTACCTGAATTGTCTCCTTGCTCTGATGAGACAGGAATTCTGTGTTTTCCTACTCAGTGTGGTTAAAGTGAGTTATAGGCATAGGATTTCAAAGAACTGCATTCCTATTAGGTATATATCTGGCATTTTAGGTTTTTAAAAACTGCTTCAAAACCTGTTAGACCTTTAAATATATCGCTTTCTCCAGGAAGCACAGCATCATTTTATGCTTCTGCGATAACAAATGCAATGCACTTGGACAGCAAAGCTGGAATTTACAAATTCTGGGAGGAACTGAATCTGGGCTAAAGGATTTTACTCCTAAATTCTGTTCCTTTTGATCAGGAGTGGTAGGATTCATCTTCCCTTTAGGAGACACCTGTTAGATGGCCCTACTCTCTTTTGCATCAGAGAATGGTTAACTGTCTACAACGTAGAATTGTATAGGTGGGTGAGATGAATCTTACCTGGTGTGCTTCCTGGTGCAAGTCTTTATAAATGGAAGTCTGATTATTTGAGATATTATAAAACTCTGTTTTGCCATAGCTGTTATGTAAATGATCAATTTTGGTTAGATAACTGGTAGAACATTCTTCTAGTTTAATGAAGCAAAAAGGCACAATAGCATAGAGTCTAGGTGCCTCCTAGGTAGGGTATAAAAAGCATAGCTCTGCGGAGTCTGTTAGAAAAGACAGTGAGGGATGGGATGTTTGAATGATAAATGAAAAAAAGGCATAGGAAGCAGATATAGATTCAGAGGGCTTCTACCCAGAACTAGTTATATAGCTAGTCAGTAGCAAAAGTCTGATACTCTTAATGATCCAAAAAAAGCCCTGCTGAGCTGTTAAAAGCTCTGCAGGCACTGTCACACTGTAGGTATTTCTGCTTGATTTGAAATAACAAGGTCCTGCTTCCAGGAAGGCACAAGATGGTGCCTGTGAGCAGCTACATATCTAGAACATTGTCAAATATAGAGCCAGATACTTGTGGTGGCTTCTCATCCAGGAATGACATACGTTGCCAAGTGTCACCCCTTCATTTTTAAAATGAGATTACAGAAATGGGAATGGTAGTGATGCTATCATTGTACAGAATACTTAATTACTGAAAAGGAGTGACCTCAACCCCCATGCTTTCCTCAGCCTGTGGAAGCCTACGTTTCTGAAGATGAAAATACAGAGTCCCCATTTTTGCAATTTCGGCCTCTTCAGAGAAGTTAAGGTGGCTTCGTGTTGGTTTTTTCAAGGCCTAATCCATTCAATCTTAACACTTCATTTTCTGCAGGACCAAGCTAGAGTTTGCCAGCCGAGAGAGCCTCTAGCCACGTGGTGGCAGTCTCTAGCTTTGCATCAGTGGCCTCCAGTCCAGAAGGTTGAGAGGAATTCAGAAACCTGAAGAAGTAGTGCGTTGTTCCTCCATTACCCTTCCTTTCCAACTAAAATCTAATACCTCTTAAAAAAAAACAAACCCAAAACCCACTAAAAACAAAACAAAACAAAAAAACCTTAAAAAGTGATGCTGTCAAAAATGATGACCCAGAGCCTAGCTAGGTCTTCAAGCCCCTTTACCAGGATAAGCGAAACCTAGATCTTCCCCAGACAAGCATCTGTGTGCTCTGTTGCAAAGGAAGTATGTTCCAGCAAAGCAATGGAGCACTTGTGGAGAGTAAAAAGAGTTGAAGGTAATAATTCTAAGCTACTTTGAAATGCCTGAAGTTCTGATAACTGACTTGTCTGCAGACAACCTAGAGAAAGGCAGCTGCTCTAAGGTAGTACACAGCTTTATTTGGCAATAGGAAAACTGGAGTACAAATACAGAATAGTGTGGTAGAGAAGAAATCTAGTAAATGAGGTTAGAGGCAGGCACATGCTGAAAACTGGTAGAGTTAGTTTAAAATGGTCAACTTCTGACAGCTACTTGTTTTGCCAAGAGAAATGCCATATGAATTGCTTTGTATGAGCCTGCAGCTATTGTTTTCTAGGCAGTGACATTCAAAATACTTAACCTATGTAACAAAGCACTTTTTCTGAAAATGTACCAAAGAGATTAGCAGAGTTAGTAGCTGTTTTCCCACTTAATATAAACTGCCTGCCTGGTTTTATTGTCTGCTGAAGCGCTAAGGAGATGTTCCTCTAACTATTTTGCTTATAAAGCTTTTCTGCCTTCATTTTGCCATTTCAGATAATGAAGGGAAGAAAAATAATGTTTGATTTCCCAGAATATTTATCTCTACCTGGCACTTTAATCACTGAGTGGCAGGTTAAGTTGCCTTTGCAGTGCACTGACATACTAAATGGATTGTATCTTTGCATGAAAAGGCAAACTAAACAAGATTACTCTGACTTACAGTATCATAAAACTTATATGCCATTTAGATGCTGAATTACTCTAGAGAGTTATGTGCTGGGAAACTCTTGAAAAATTTCAGCAGGTGTTTTTTCCTGATGTAGCAGATGTACAAAATCTGCTCAAAGTACCATTTCTTTGCCAAGTCAACAGAAGGGAATTTCACCATTGCACAGAAAATATTGAAATTTTTGGAAGTTGGAATGAGTATGATAAATGGAGCATTTTTGCTTTTCTCAAAATAACACAGATTCTTTCTGTTTCCTGAAATATATCTAACACCACTGGCTGGTGTTAGATACTTGTGTTCATCAGTCATGTTATAAAATGGGGGAGAGAAATTTCTCAGAGCCAATCCATTCCCAAACTGGGGAAAGACTTTATCAAGAATTACAGACCATTATCTACCTGCTCATATTTTGCTTAAAGCGCAGATACATTTCCATGTGCCTGCCTTTTCTAATATATGCCATAGTTAGGTGTTTCTTTTTCTCCCTCGAGAAGGGGAATTAACACAGTACCAGTGTAACTGGGCACTTTTTGTAATACTAGAAAGCAACAGCATATGGGTATTAGGACATAAAAGCAAGCACCTAAGAAATGACTGAAAGTTGAACTACTGAGCATTGTTGTAAAATGTGGTCAGGATGTTTTGGCTCATGTTTTCAAACTTGATATTAGTACTAACTATGCAGAAACATCTAAAGTATAAAGAAACAGGTTAGTAAAATAAATACATCCATTCTATCTATGAAACTATTCCCTAGAAACTATTACTTTTTGATTTTTAATTCTTGGCATAATTCTGTACTTATTTCTTTGGTAGATTGAAGTGATATGCACTGTAATTTTCTTTAAATCATGAAGCTTTGTCTCATATTGGTCAAGACTTACATGGTATAAAGAGTTAGTTAAAATTCATGCATTCTTGTACTGATGAACTCAAGAGAAAACACTTGTAAATTGCTAAGTAATCTGAAAAGTGTTTTTCTTTTATGCTCTGCTGTAGGTCTGTCAATTATACACTGTATTAAAGTTCTTTTTTCTGTTCTTCCTGCATACCAGAGATAACAATAGTCTTACATGCAAACATACAGCTGAGTAAATACATTGTTCACCATGAAGTAATAATTATAAGACTATAATATTCTTTCTTCATTATCCAAGATAGCAGTCATTCTTCAAGTTTCCCGGTTTTTTTTTTACTTATTGATAACTATAGGTTTCTTAAAATCTTGAAAGACTTGTAACCACAAGAAGTTTCAAGAAAATTGAGGTGTGTGTCAGCAAGTATCTTAGCCTAAAAATCTGTCCTTTACTAACAAATTTTAATTAATGTCTTTTTTTCTGACATATTTTATCTTCTTTCACAGATAGGTGGAATTTTTGGGTAGAATCACTTTGTTAGATTATTTATTTCCTTTCCTATCTATATCCTACCAGTTATCAATGTGTATAAACTTGCATCTGTGGTTTTCTGGGTCATTGAACAGATGATGACACTTTCTTATTAAATCAGAGAAAAGTTGTCCTTGTTGCACCTTTGGCAATTATGTTTGCTCTATTGCTTTCCCTTTTTAGGCACCATTTTTATTTCAGTTTAGGTCTGCCAGGCTTTTCATCACCCTTGCTGGATCCTGGGTGTCTGCCACATACCAGTTAATGTTGGAAAAAAATCAATCCTATTTCTAAGAATGAGTCTAGAGAAAAGTGCACTAATTGGTCAATGTTTATTTTAAACCAAATGAAATCTGGTTACCTGTTCTCTGTAAAGCTTTAGTGGCCAGGAACACTGATTTACTGGCAAAGTGGGGTTGCTTTAGGAATGGACTTTCTCCTATCAAAAATTATTCCTGTCACAAGCTTTTTAAAAAGTGCAACTTGCATAAGAAAGACGTTTTGACACATGCTACCAAAATTGTATGCCTACTGAGTAAGCTTGAGCTACCTGCGTCTTGTGGGGGTGAGCAGGCTCTGCCACGCGTATGCTTTATGCTGTTACAAGGGTGAAGCAAATAAACCTACGAGACATCCAACAGAAAAGAAGACAATAACTTTGAGAAGTACAAAGTTTATCCTCTGCTAAAAACGAGGAAGAATGGGAATGGAGCTACATTTGAAGATGTTGCTGCATCACATCCAATCTCCTATACTTATAGCAATCATATATTAGAAGCTTCAGAATTCTCTGTTGCTTTTTTTTAAACAACCTGAAACACATCCTTTTAATTGCCAAGAGGTAAAACTTAAAACAGTGCCCTGAATATGTTTCTCTATGGTGTTGGTTATTGTAATGTGCAAATATGTGTAATTTTGCAAGCTGCTTGTTTAGTGCTTCTGAATGTCACTTTAACATCTATACCTGGATTAACCAAATGTATTTGTTGATCTTTTCTGAACTCTCTTCTATTTTTAAAAGACTTTTGATAAACTAGTCCTGTATTAAATATGCTGGATGTGGTTTACAACAAGTTAAATCTAATATAAACTTAGACTGAGCATTTAGAAATTTCGATTGCTGCCTTTGGACCTCTGTGTTCACAAGTTAAGGTTTTATTTTAGTTGCTGAGACATGGAATTCCGATTTGGACAATATGCCACTTTCTCAGTTCATATAAATCAGCTAAGCTCCATTAAAATAAAGCCCCAGATCTGGGTCCAATTAAGAATCTGAGATTTGACTAAAGGTCTATATTTAACATGTCATTCTCTTGCCACAGAAGACTAAAGCTAAGTGCTCATGTCCTGCATAAAGGCCCAAGTTGAATGGACTCCTGGAAACGGAGAGCGTATGTGGGCTGAGAGACTGAATCTTCCTCCCATCTGACAGCTGCTGAGCAGTTCTGGTGCGTGGCTCTGTTTTCCCGTGTGAGAGTCTGGAGGAGTGGGTTACGTGGGCATGGACAAACCAGAGAGACTTCCTCGGCATTGTGTTTGCACTAAACTGTGAGGAGCACTTCTCCACAGGATGTAGAAGTTTTGGCACATTCCTACACATCCTTCTTCTTGGTTGTCCTCTCAGTGACCTTCCCCTTGCCTTTACTGTTCTACATAATATTAGAGGCTCTACTGGAAAAAGGGCTGCAGAGTAGGACACATTTTACAGGATTTGGTTTATAAGACCCATTAGAGAGGCCTGATTCTGGAAGAAGG
Source organism: Haliaeetus leucocephalus (assembly GCF_000737465.1). Classification (NCBI taxonomy): domain Eukaryota; kingdom Metazoa; phylum Chordata; class Aves; order Accipitriformes; family Accipitridae; genus Haliaeetus; species Haliaeetus leucocephalus. The sequence goes on from NW_010973342.1 coordinate 2,899,294, forward strand.
TCACAAGCGCATGCTCTCAAACCAGTCTCTCGCTTTCCTTATAGTTCAAGATCCTATAGAACTTTTTATCTTCTGGAAAATCTATAATACTTCATTGGCTGATTCATATTTCTGTAATTTGAGTCTTCTCCCATTCCACAGTTCATAAGCCAAGATACTGTCTGCTTTGTTTACATTTTCATGAAGCTAATATTTGGCTGATTTTACTGGAGTGTGATTTTGACAATTTCTGCTTGGATTCTTCCTTACCCATTTTGTCGTCTTATGCAGAAAACATGCGCAGTTACTCTATCAGTAAGACTATATGAGAGACTATCAATGAGAGGATAATTTAATCCTGCATTTATTTTTGAATATTAAGATGACAGGAAATTGTAAAATTGAGCCTTCAGTTCCCCTGAATTAAGGGAAGATATAAGGGAAATGGTGAATAATTTTTATTTCTTAAAAGGGGTATCAAGGCATATTTTCACATATTCTTTTGTAATTTCAGAAATTTTAACTTAAAGCTGAAACAGCTTAATATAAATGTTCAGATTAAGCAAGCACATATCTTTTCAATGTCACTCAGCTAGTTTAAAATAGTCTTGTGAGTGTCTAACAGAATATGCATCTGGTGTTTTATTAAAGTAACAATGCGTGTGGGATATTCAGCAATGTTTTTCCATTGTGGTCAAAGTAGTTTGGAGAATTCAAACATAATGAAAACAGTCTCATGACACTTGGAGATTCCCCCCCTCCTTTTTATCTAATACAATGTTACTACACTGCTTTTCATGACTTTATTTCTACTCCACAAAAAAATCAAGCATAATCTCTAGAATAAATTATGCAAACAGTTCCTTTCAGACTACAGAAAAGAATTAAATCTGTGCATTGGACAAGCACAGGAGAGCAATGACTTTTTAGTATCTCTTTTGCATCTTCAAAAGTAGTATAATTTTTTCTCACAGTATGGATTAGTTATGCCATAGCAACTAAAGAATAAAGCTGTTAAACCCACTTCTGTACTACCAGTAACACAGTTTAAGTGAAGAGGCTCAAACTGGTAACTGAAGAACGTGTATGCCAGTAAGATTCAAGCATTCATTAACTGCATTCCGATATGAAGTTCTTGGTAAAAATTAAGTGTATCAAATAAAGTAAAAAATGTACAAGTACGAAAAAATTACAAGATGATGGAATATTACAGTACCAAGTTTTGGTATTTGTTTATTTTCAAGATCTTAGGTACTTTTATTCCTTTACTCCAGCTCAGAAATTCTTCATGTTTGTATTTTTGCAAACATATGATTCATGTTAAGATTTAAGCATATTTTTATTTTGGTTAAAGTGACTGCAAAACTTATTTTCATACAGCAGAAGGAGGATTGGGACACTACAGAAGATATGTGAAAACAAAGATAATTGTTACACCTCATGGAATAAAGTACTGAAGTTACAATCTTTGAGTTCCCCAGGCCTACAGGTTCAGTCAGCTGAGTATGAATGTCTCAGATATGCACGCAATCTTGGCCAATGTCTGAATTTTTGCTATCTTGCTTAGTTGCTGTATCCCATATTATGGGGTGTGGTGGAATATTAATGTTTAAAATCATCCATATCCTGAGGCAATACTTCTGAATAAATGATGGGAAAACAAAATGGATTAAGTTCATCCAACTTTAGAAAACATCTGAAAATAACCTGAAGCTATTTTTCTTCCTTTCAAATGCTCAATCCATTAAGGGGAGATGGTTCTTCTTTGCTGGGTGGAATCAAGTATCACTTTTCATTTGGTCCATACTCTATTGTACATTAAAATCATGTTCATTCTTTAACTTCATCTTTCATGAATAAAAACAAACTAATGAAAGTCTCTGGAAGAACTCACCATGCAAATAAACTGTTTCATTGTTATAGAGGCTTAAATCATCACTTAGAAATAGGTTTATGTATTTATAATTGAATTTATTTTAATAAAAGATCTTGTTACAGATTTATTTCACACACCCTTTTCCAAAGAACATACAAATTTGGTTCAATCCCAAGAGCCTACTATTGCAAGGACTTTTTTTATTATAAAAAATTACTCTTATTATAAAGAGTCCACTAGAAAAGCCCAAAGTTTCTGCAGTTTGGATTTGCAATGACATTGCAATTCCTAGATTACCATTGTCCTTATACTTTGTGAAATCTGCAGCGGTCATTTAGGTAGCCACCTTTCTTCTGGAACCCTGAGGACCTCAGAAGTGGGATTTAATAAAAACAGGGCATAATATATGCCACTGGCATGAGACTGGCAGTATGAAATACCAGGATGAGGGTAAACTATCTTAGAGCTCACATGTCAGAGTCTGCCAGGATAAATACATTAATGGGACAGTGGATGAAGGTGAAATAATAAATGCCAAACTATGTAAAATAGTGTCACATCATACATCCTCTTGTACAAGAATACATGATGTAAATATGATTTACTAAAAATTTGAAAATAAGTTGTTGGGACTTAATACTATCAAAATGGAAAGGATTTCAAACAGCAACCTTCGGAGAGAGAATTTTGGGCCTGTTTACATGTTTTGAAGAAATCTGGATATCTATAATTTGCTGACAATGGCAAATTGAAAGGGGCTAAATGCAGTAGTGAGGGTAGGATGAGAATTCAAATCTCTTTGAGAAAGGAAACTTGTGTTAAAGACCTGTGTTATGGAAAATAAATGTAGAATGGGGAATAGCTGACTGGGTGACAGAAGAGGATGAAGGATTGTAATGGGTGACATGAATAAACATTTTGGCTGTAGTGCAAAAATGGCAAGCTTCAAATCAGTAGAAGTGTCACGGACAACAAACAGAGAAATTTATTCTCTGGCCAGTGAGACCTTGGATGAAGAACTGTATCCAGTTTAGGCACAACACAAGAAAGATGTTGACAAATTAGAGTACAAAGAGGAACAATAAGATTGATAAGAAGTTTAGAAAATATGAATTTTGAGGAAGCATTGAAGGAACAATGTTTGTTTAGTCTAGAACAGACTGAGGGCAGATATAACAGTTTTCACAGTGTAAAAGCCTTTTATGAAGAAGATAGCTCTTCTCATCTGCGGGGGAAAGGAAAATAAGATTTATATTGTGTATTTTCATAATAGTAGAGTATTGAAGTACCAGGATCTGTTACATAAGGAGAGTCTCCTTCATTGCAGCTTTTTAAAAACAAGCTAGATAAATATTTTTTTTTATATTTGGTATCCTGGTTGTAGGTATTTCTGCCTCAGGGCACCAGGGCTGCACCAGATCCCTAGAGATCCTTCTGATTCCTTGCATTTGCACGCTTTCAGGATTTAGTTTGACAAAATAGAACAGCTTAAGCTATGGAGGGATCAAAAGAACTCCATCTGCAGATGTCCCAGAACCTACTGGATATAAGCCAAAGGAGATGGTGATTCAGACTCTTTCATGTCTATCTGTCCAACCATTAACTAAAAAGGCATTATTTCATTTGGTTGTGTTCTGTAGGGACAAACCATGCTTACATCACTAAAGTGAGATAGGGGAAACCTGTTTTCTTTCAATTTTGTAAGGTTATAGCCATTTCTTTGGCACTGTCAGTGCTGATGTGTATGTGACCAGTGCCAAAGCTGTAAGCGTACATGGGATTTAATCAGGCTGAAGAGTTCAGAAGAGATTTTGAATGGTGGTTATACCAAAACACTGGATAGATGCTTAGTAAGGAATCCCATATCCTACAGTGACTGAATGGGCTTTGGTCTACCCAAGCTAAACAATAAAAAAATCTTTTTGGAAGATTTAGCTTTTTCATTGTATTATTCTTGTGCTCAGACAAGCTTAGTGCTTGTGAATGAAAGCAGATATGACAGCAAAAGAGACAGACATAATTTCTTTATCTACACAGGCACAGCACGAAATACAGTGGCAATGCTGATGCTAAAAGGCTTTCTCAGTTTATGGGAGGATAGTTTAGTCTTCAGGCTGATGCAGAAACAATTACTTACCAAGACTGACAATTCTGATATGGGTGCCTGTCCACCAGGAAATGAGATTGAGAGAGGAGTGTAGGCTAATGAACAGCTGTCACTAACGTCTTAGACTTTACACCCATAATTTAGAACAGAAATATAACATCCATTGCATGTTACTGGTCTGTTCAGCAATCCGTTTCCACTACTAAAATATTTTTTATAGGCAGAATTGTTTTATACACTCAGTTTTATTTCAGCTGAATGTAAGACTCCCTAATTATAACTGAAAAATGCAGCTACTTCCAAAATTTTACAATATCTATCAGGAAGAATTAGATTCAATAGTGGATCAGGCATGACACAATCTTTTCCAGTAATTTTTCTTGTTATGTGTTTCTGCTGGTTTACATCTCTTTTCCATCCATCATCCTCAATGAAAATACTTCAAAGTACTATTGTGTGGGCTAGACAGATCCATGAATAGGTCAGATACTAGACACCTGACACCAAAGCCCTAGTCCTCCAAACTCATGCTTATCTGCTGCTTAAAGCAGTCTGAAGTCCATAGACACTTATAATCTTGGCCACTGGATTCTCTTGACTAGATGTTCTTCCTGTGGTATATAGTTCCCACATCACGAGTAGCTCAAATCTCATATCTAAATCCCATCAAGGTCTGCTAACAAGACATTCCTTTGCTTATTTTGGTTGACACCTCAATCCAGAAAGCAGTTTCAAACTTGCTTAATAAATCAGTCTTTTAAAAAGAATAACTGAAGGAGGTTGCTCTCCCTAACCATCAGGCACTGTTAATTTGGGGGAAGAGGTAATAGAAAATGGAGGAAGTTCTATCAGTATGTTCCTAATAGGCCAATAAGACTGTGAAATCACATGGCGTCTCTCTGGCTTTGTAGTTTACCATAAGCTGATGGGCACCACCACTGAATATCTTAGTCCTTATCCTAAGGTCCCAGATAATCATATGTGGGCTTTGCAGTTCCAAAAGCAGGTTCTTATTGGAAGAAAAGTTTTCTTTCGGAAGAGGAAGTCACACCAGTAAAACAGCGGGGCAATTTCCATATGCCTACCTTTGCTGGGTCTCAGCTGTACGAAAAATACAATGATCTCAGTGTTGTAAACTTCCATTACACATCCAATTGGCTTTGCTGATTGGCCTACATTGGCCTTTCAGCTTTGGGCACTGTGGTTTGAAGTTGATGAAAACTCAGGCAAACACCCAAAAGACTAAAGGACAACTGCTTTTCCAGTGACTACAGTATTACTCCAGCAACACTGTGAAGTTTACAAAGATATAATCAACCATTCCATAGTATCAAATCAATACTATGTGCAATAAATTATCTGTATTGCTACATACCTCCAAAAATTTAGACTAATGAGAGCTTTCTTGGGTTTAATTGGAAGAGTTCATGCTACTAATTTTGCCAGCTGAGAGATTTTTTGTCATTGAGTTTGGTGTCCTATTTCATGTATAAACCAAGAAATATAGCCTAGAAAGTACACCATTTTTAGCCACTGAGTTTATCACTTTCATTGCCAAGGAAAATATTTTCAAAATTGAAAAATACGCAGGCTTTATTTTCGTACTTGTTGAAAAAAAATTTCCACTGCTACACAAACACACCCGTGAGCACAAACCCTTAGTGAGGTAATAGCAAACCGCGGAAGCAAGTCTGCAAGAACCGAGACTTGCTTATGTGAACAAAAAAATATTAAATTTATGGGCTGGGTGGCTGACTGCTGTCTTCCACAGGTGCTAGACATAATTTAGCAATAGAATTTGCTTAATTACTGCATTCAGTTTTTATTTCTGTTTGGTGTTATTTATAGAATTTGCCTGTCAGAAGCCTTTGATCCTAATTACTATCTTCTAATTACTCTTACTGAGCTCTTTTAATTTTAATGGATATCTGTATTTGTGCCTGAAACTAGTGGACTGAAAAGACAACACTGAGGCTATGGTTTGCAACCATCATGTTTGCCCTTGTGTGGTATAAGGGAGAATGTGGTTGTGGTTCTGTTATTAAGAATAGCCAGTCTATTACTGTAAGCAGTATGTTTGACGTGAAATAATTTGGAATTTTTTTTTAATTAAAAATTACTTTCCTTTTGATGAAAAAGTTAAATGTATAAAATATTGGGAAAATAGTATAATTTTTACTTTTAGAAATGTGCAGAATTTTTTGCCTTTCTATAGAACTGGTAATTTAGTGAGGACAGAGGAGCGAAGATTGATAATTCTTTTCTTCCCCCTTCTATTTTCACTGAAAATTTACTCTTTTTTATTAATTTGTAGCCTGAAAATCCAACAATTCCAAATGCACCATCAGGCAAAATGGCTATTACCATGCATATAAAAGGACACGGCTTCAAGAATATTTTGTCTGTGGGTTTCATAAAAACAGATTTCTGAGGACAATTTGATCTCTCTCCAATGGAAAATTTCTGTGGACTTATGAGCCATTTTGAGTTACAAAATTATACCAGTGCTGATTGTATTTGTCCATGGAAAATCTTGATCTACGTCATGAGGCCTAAAGGAAAGCAAAACAAACCCCATTTTCTGTAGGAGAGAACTATGAAGCTGGTTGTGAGAATAACAGCTTATGTAAATGAGTTTCTAACCTCTCACATAAACAGCTTCTGAGATTACCCGGACTGTAACAGAGCAGACACCACACAGAACATAGATCCTTGAAGCCTGAAGAGAGAATGAAAAATTGCCCCTAGGAGCTCTGAAAAGAAATTCCTTGACACAGATATCTATGTACTCCCGTGTGTGCCCACAAAATTATCTCTGTAGAATGAAGACCATAACCCCCTCCCCTAAATACTTATAGTCTAATAGCAAAGGTGACACAACTACTAAGAATTAGAAACAACAGCTAATGATAGATGTGTGACTAGAAAAAGTCACACCATACTGAAGCTTCTAAGAAAGTCACAGAGCCACCAGTGAAAGCAGAAAAGGTGGGGAACAGATCATTTAAAAAACCCAACAAACCCACAACCCCAAACCAAAAACCTAAAAAAACCCCAAATAACCATCATAAGTACCATAGCATGGACTGGAGAAACTGTTTCACAGAACTTTATGGCTACAGAAATTCAGAGCTTTATTCTGTCCTTCCATTCAACAGTCTGGGCATCTTTGACATAAGTTATGCATAAGGCAGCTTTTTCACAAGCTCTTTGAGAAGGCAGACGCACACAGTCTCTTTCCCTGAGACTTTACACAATGATGTCCTAAAAATGCTTACTCTGAACAAAGCCATTATCTCCTGTGGTTCCTTGGGAAATGAAATGTCTTACAGTGTAAGAGTCTGGGAAACAAAAGGATGTATTGCCATGTATACATATCTGATTGGTTTTCTATCTACAGGAAAACAAGGTAAGTTTTGACTTAGATATGTGTTGAATAAAAGGTAACACACTCCTGAGCCTAGCTGTGTGCTGCTTTATCAGTCTCTGAGAAAAAGACTTTTTTTTAAATGAAGAACACATTGGTGGTAAGTTCAGGATAGTGTAATTTAATTTTTTGTTAAGATAATCTCTGCCTTCCTATGAAATCTATAATGATAGCACTGGACTAAGGGATAACGAGCCTAATATGAAAAAACAGAGAGCATACTGAAAAACAGCTGCTTGAGCTTATTTAAAACTATGTATACAATCAAAAAATGGTAACAATTTATCTATAGCATGTCAGATAATTTCTAGGTCAAAACCAAAATGAAAGACCAGAATTCCTACTACAGCAAAATTCTTCACTATGCTCCACTGTAACATGGTAATTTTTGGAATTATTATTGCATAGAATAAATATTCTCCTATCTATTAGGGTTTCAAACTCATCAGTGAAGAGGCCTGATCCAATGCCAAAGGGAAGCGATGGAAAAACTGCGACAGACTTGAGTGAGAGTTGAAACAGTCCTTAGAGGAGGAAGCCTGTTATGAATAAAGTTGCTTCCTTAGGGTATGGCTTTCCTTGAACGGATGCATATTTCCACAATTAAAACTGTTTTCATAAGTGAGGTACATTAACTGCTGCGGGCCTTAATGAAGAAGACAAACTGGAGGTCCTATATTACCTTCTTTGCTCTGTGGCAAAAGTATGGTTACTACATCTCAAGTAATCTACTCACAACTACTTGCTGAAGGGCTTTTAGTAACATTCTTGAAAGAAACAGTGAGAAGAGACACAACAAATATTTAGAATTAAAATGTATCATTTGAATATCAAACTAACATATTGAGGAGAAAGTTGGAAAAAATAATGCAAATCTTGCTAGTGTTTTCTACAGGAGATAGATCAGAACAGTTCAAGGTCCTTAATTTCATACACATACACTGAAATAATTTTAGGTTCGTTCTTACTGAAATTATACTTTCTTCCGTCCCACAATCCAATTGGTATCATCAGTTTGGTACTGGTGCAGTGGAATGGAATTGATGACACAGGAGGATCTTTGCCCAACCCAAATGAGTCTATGTAATCAATTTTTTAGCTAACACAGATTTTCCTGCCTCGCTGGTAATCCTTGCTATGCAGGATATGTTCCTTTCTTAAGGGAAGAGATATTCCTTACATTCAGAAAAACACAACCCTTTGAATGCAAATAAAATGACTAATGCTTCTTTAAGCTCATAGTGGTTCCATGCAGTAACTTAAATGAGAGGCTATTAGTTCATCTGTGACTGAAAACCAAAACCAGATGGATTAGCTTGTTAAGAGTTCTCACAAAATATATTTATGAGTTATGGTCATGGTGAGGAATACATTTCTTTTTCAGTTGCCTTCTTTTAAGCTTCTTTCAGCTGTTTCATTATACTAGGCTTTTAGAAAATTGTGGCATCTAATCTCTTCTAAAAAGTCTTATTGAGTAAGAGGGGAGAAGCAGATGTTATTTTCAAATGTAAAAATGTAGCTAAAAGATGAAACACAAGTTTGCTAAGGACAACTCATAAACCCTACATGTTCTATTACTCTCTCTTCTGTCAAAGAGAAGCCAAGTTTGAAATACAGTTACAACAACAGAAAAAAGAGATATTGGTCTCCTTTTAAAAGCATATTCTTCTTTTTCAGCCTTTGCATGAATTTAGGACTAATGAATTAATGTGCCTGCTGTACATTGTTCTCTGTGTGTACATGAACATGCCTGGGGAAACAAGCGAATCTGGCATAAAGACACTAACAGTGTGAATCGTAAGGGGCTTTATCAGGAAACAGGCAGCTAGATATCCAGCGTGGTCAGGACAGTACAATTGTATGCATGCCAAGAAGCACAACTTTATATGCATAAGGAAGTTTTAATAGGAAAATGACATGTATTGCATTTCAACTCATAAATGCACTTTTTTGGTTGTAAAGAGCTTCTGCTCTGAGAGTTCTGGCAGCAGAAGTGTGGTTTTGAGTCCCACTCCTGTTCACACTGGAGTCAGTAGGACGGCCTCCACTGCTGTCAGCAAGAAAGTGGATTTGTTAGATCATTCAGCATGTTTTAAGAATGCTCTAGCCCCTCTCAAATGTCTTCAAATCTGATAAGCAGTGTGGATGCTCAGTCCCTGACAGAAATTCCTGAAAAGGCTCATCAGAACTCATCATACCAACATCTTTCCACTATGCAATATGCCTCAGCTGTAACTATTAGGGTAACTGCATTGCCTTAACCCTCAGCTGTTAGCGTAATTGCCATGCCTGTTTGGGCTTTGCTTGGTCTACTGGGACTACCAAGTAGTGTCCCACTACAGAACTTTGGAGATAGCAAGCTGAATCAAACTTAATTTATTGTATTATAAAATCTGAGTCTTGGATACACATCTAGTATCAACTTCATTGGTTTTATTGGTGATGTAGATACCTAGCTACAGGACTGAGATACCAAACAGCCATTAGGTGAGAGTAAGTTTTGATTCTGACTAGCTTCACTTCTATTTAAAAGGAAATAATGCAGTCTGGATGTGTCAGTTTGGAGGGCTATTCAGTCTCCCAAGCTGTTACCTTTATTGCACACAGCTGAGCCGATTCCCATCAAAACCCATGGAAAGACTGCTGGTATCTTCTGTGAAAGATGAACTAAACCCTTTTCAAGCTCTCAAATGAAACAAGACACAATGCATGTGATTCCCCTCACCTAACTTCAAGGACTGAATTCAACTGCTTAAGTTTCAGTGAAGACTGTGATTTTTAACACTTTAATGTATTCAAGACATCTGCACAGGGCTGCCAGGAACAACAGGGCATATGAGAGAGCTATGCCCTTCTGCAGTGTCAGTGCACTTTTGCAGACCAGATGGAATACCCTGGAGCAGCTCAAATGGCAGTAGATCCATATGTGTGCAACCGAATTGAGTCCTAAGTAGTTGCAACGTACGTGTGTCTACATGTACCTCAGGTGTCCAGACTAATCTTAACATCAATAGAATTAATATATAGTAAAATACACAGAATTATTTGTCTAATCTGAAAGTAGCCACCCACATTTGATCAAATGAATTGCACCTTAGACTTCATTGATATTCATCAAATGAACTAAATGTTCTGCTCTTCTCTAAGTCCATAACAGTACAAATAGCTAGAGCCTTTGTTTTGTGGTTGACCACCGCCACTGCGCTGAGGTTTTTGTTTCTCTGTCAGTGCCTCCAGACTGATACATAAGGATTTTCTCTCCTCAGAGAATTGTTATGGTTGTCCAGCACATATCATTTCCTGTATCTCCCCCAAACTGAGTAAAGCTGTTTCAGTTTAACCATAGAGTTAGATATCTAAGAGGGAGCTGTCAGACTGAAGAGACAGACTTTTTAATAAGACATCTAAGTTCACTATACATTTTGCCTAGCTAACTCTCACTAGCTAACTCTGATCTTGCTAATTGTGTCGTGAAAGCTGCATTTGTATTGTCAAACTTCATAGAATCATAGAAACATTTAGGTTAGAAAAGACCTTCAAGATCATCGAGTCCAACCATCAACCATGCCCACTAAACCATGTTCTGGAGTACCTTGTCTACGCGCTTTTTGAATACCTCCAGGTATGGTGACTCAACCACTTCCCTGGCAGCCTATTCCAATGCCTGACAACCCTCTCAGTAAAAAAACTTTTCTAAATATTCAACCTAAATCTCCCTTGCTGCAACTTGAGGCCATTTCCTCTTGTCCTATCTCCAGCCACCTGACAGAAGAGACCAGCACCAACCTCACTACAACCCCCTTTCAGGTAGTTGTACAAAGTAATAAGGTCTCTCCTCAGCCTCCTTTTCTCCAGACTAAACAGCCCCAGCTCCCTCAGCTGCTCCTCACAAGACTTGTGCTCCAGGCCCCTCACCAGCTTGGTTGCCCTTCTCTGGACACACTCCAGCACCTCAATGTTTTTCCTGTAGTGAGGGGCCCAAAACTGAACACAGGACTCGAGGTGCGGCCTCACCAGTGCCCAGTACAGGGGAACCATCACCTCCCTGCTCCTGCTGGCCACACTATTTCTGATACAGGCCAGGATGCCGTTGGCCTTCTTGGCCACCTGGGCACACTGCTGGCTCATATTGAGCCGGCTGTCAACCAGCACCCCCAGGTCCTTCTCTGCCGGGCAGCTTTCCAGCCACTCTTCCCCAAGTCTGTAGCGCTGCATGGGGTTGCTGTGACCGAAGTGCAGGTTCTGGCCTGCCTGTATAATAAAGAACCTAGTTATCAGCTGTTGATTTAAAGGTTTCTTAAATTGTAAGGCACTTTCTTCAAATCAGCCACTATACAAACTTAGGTTATGATCTCTCCAGATCTTGTAAAGCAATGCAGGCCCAGAGTGGCTAAAATCTGAACGGAAGCTGCAATCTCAAAGAACTGCCAGGTGCTGCAGTGAAATGGCAGTAGCGATTCAGAAGACGGCAGTCTTCCCTCCAAGTCAGCATCAAACCAGTGCCTGATGTGCTTCAAAGAGGCACTGTACTGCTGAGAAAGATAAACCTGACTCTTGGTGACTTGTGGTCAATTAAAGATCTCACGGAACATTTCACAAGGGGAAAGACATTAACCTCTGTGTCCTGGCCAGATTATACAGTATTAGTGAAAACAAGTCTAGAACATTTTGGGTCTAGTTTTGCATTCCTCACTCTGAGTTGGGTGCCAGGATCTCTCCTGGTGCCCTCTGAATTCAAGTGAGTTCTGCCAACTAAAAGCTGTGTTGGATTTGGCCCTAGAATCAGTTCCCTTCTATATCTGCTGTCAGCTGTGCATTGGAAAATTCACCAGAAGCAGATGGGCTTTTGTTCAGGTTTGGTTTTGATGCTGTCAGGTGAGTGGGAGTTACTTGAACTCCAAAACAGAAGTGGAAATCAAAAAGCAACCTAAATCCCAAGTGATTCTGTCCACAAGCAGATATTTTTAGACCATCACGATTAAAAAGGCTGTATAAGAAAGCATCAATTACAATAAAAAACCAGATTGTTGGCACTTAGTGCCTTTCAAGAAAAGAGCATTAAAAAAATTGTTAAAAAAACATTCTAGTGTTGCTAAATCATATTTACTTACTAAACATTGATACCAGATGAGTTGCCATTTGTTGATAAAAACATTTCAACATGATAAATGCTTTCTTCTAAAAGTTTTTGTGAAACATATTGTAAGATGTGGAATACTTAAGAGGAGGAAAAAAAGGGAGGACAGGTTGGTTTATATATGAACAAGCAAAACTTTTGAAAATACCTTGAGTATGATATGTAGGGACAAATATTATCACAATTCAATGGGTTGGTTATGCCCTGGGGATTGGATACAATAGACAGACCTGACTGATTAGTTTGGCAAACTAAAATTTTGGGATACTTGCACTAAGTGTCTGAGATACCAGTGTGAATTTGCACTGAAAGGCACAACTTGTCCCTAAGCTATCTGACATACACCTTTAGGAGTAGTTTTTCTCATTATTCCGTGGAATATTTTGCCACCCAAAAAACTTTTCAGCCTGACATGAAACACTATAAAATGAGATCCTTATACAGAATCCTTAGGCAAGTTAGCTATAGATTGAAAAGGGACTGATTTAACTTGAACAAATCATATAATTTGTTTGAGTGAAGTTCATTGCATCCAAGCCAGACATCTGGGATAAGAGTCACCTCTTTAAATGTGGGGGGTGAAGGAGGCAGAGGGGAATGGAGAGAGAGGAGGAGGAAGATTCTTCAGAAAGCCAGATGAGAAGACAAAGGTGAGGTTAAACAAAGTAGTTCTGATGAGACAACCTCTCAAGAACTTGTGGAAGTCACTACTGACAGATCAGATGAGGAGTCAAGAGGAGCTGGTGTGGTTGAGGTGAAAAGAAATAACAATTATTTCCAGAGACTAGGATGGGAATGAGAAGTGTGAATTTCAAGTGAGGAGAATGAGTGTATAATGAGGGACCAGTGGTAGGGAAGAGTCAAGCAGTGGGCCTGCCTGGAAATATTTAGAGGAGGGAAATGAGGGAGTCACACTGCAAAAATGGCAAGAGTTCTGCAACAACAGCAAATACCTCTGAAATCCCATGTGAGGACAATCTAAAAGATACTTGTCATCTCCTTCTTAACCCTTGCTCTTCCACATAAGTGAAATTAAGCTATTATTGCTGTAACTCTGTGATATGTGGTCTACATAGTGGCTCCCAAACATTGATCTTGCTGAGGGCTCAACCCTTTGCTATGATTTTTGCAGCACGGAATTCTAATTCTTGGCTTTATTTTAAAAAAAAAACAAAAACAAAACCACAATGAAAAACATTGCCTTGTTACCTCTTACACACACAAAAATTATCAATATAGTGGAATTTTATAATATATGTTGCTTTTAGAACATGACCTGACAGGTCATGCTTTAGAACCCTACCTGACAGGGTGTCACAGAAAGGGCTGGTAGGGAGGTACCCATTTTAAAAAAAATCCTGTCCTGAAGGAAAGATAATTGTTTGGCACTGTTAGACTGCTGAGCACAAAGATTGTGTAGCAGCAAAAGCAAAGTAGTAAAGTATTTACTTTGTGGGATAGACTTATCCCACTGAGCTGAGTATCCTAAACAGTAGACTGTAGAAAACATCTCCCATCTGGACCCTTGCATTTTTATGGTCAGAGAAAATGGTGGGAGCTCTCAAAGACAATTGCCAATAGCTTGCCAATGTCAAAAAAAACCCCCAAACCAAACCAAACCAACCAAACAACAAAAAAAAGGAGATCCAGGCTGAAATTCCCTCTGGGTGAGAATGGTCCAGAATTCTATTCCTTGCTTCCAGGATGAGTTCTCCAATCAATCTATTGCTATATAAAACATGACCAAATCTCTTTCTCCTCCAGCAGATCTTCTGAAGAGAAGACTTAGGCAAATGTGCAGTCAAAGATGACACCCAGGTGCCTAAGTGCAGAAGCAATTTTAGTCCTGAATTCGTTTCACTGCAGTGACTGCCAGCCACCAATGTCACACTCGGCCTTTTTCTAAAATTTACAGCTACCTGGTTTTGAGGAATTCAGCCTCCTCTCAGCTGCCCATGTCTTTCTGGCACTGTGTAATGCCAAGCACATCCTCCACCACCTTTGAAAACTGAAACTCACTCAGGATTAGTCCTACTAACAGAGGATTTGTGGGTTACTGCAATGCCTTCTGCCTTCTTTAAGAATAGTAGGAAGGGCTGGGGACTGGAACATAAAGCTTTGAGACTCTTTTTGCTGACTGAATGGCAGCTCAACAGAGAGAAGCGCATGCCATTTCGGACGTGACTGGTTCACTGCGGTTGTTCCTGAATACCAAGAAATTGGCAGATCCATAAAAGAACCTGTCCTTTCAACTCATCCTGCCAAAAGTGTCCAAAATTAAAAGGTTTGTGTGTGGACAAGCTTCATGAGTCTGTACAGTGCTACACATGGAACTTTTGAATCCTTGTTTTCTCTTGCAACAATGAACATCACGTTATTTAAGTTTCTCTTCAGATTTGATCTCAACTGCAAATACTGATATATTAATCTTGTTCTCTTCCATATGTAGTCACTGCTCTTTCCTAACAACTCTGAAATGCAGCTGCTCCATGACAAGTAAAGGATGAGAAAACAGGCATGCATGACTCCTTGACTAGTAAAATTTTCCAAACACTGGGCCAGAAGCACACAGAAGTCCTGGGGATAGCAGTAAATATATATTCCCTTGGGTTCTTTGGAGTGGAGAGAAGGCAAGCATCTCCTCTTTTTCCTCCCTCACATTAAAAAATACCCTTAAGGTCTGCACATTTCCAAACACATTTTATGCTCTGATTTCACTGTAGTAATATGATTCAGTAATTTCATTATGCAAATTCCTCAAACTTAGAGCACCAATTATTTGCTCTTCTTTTATCCAGACATCACCAAAAAACCCCCATGACAGTTTTAACCTACTTGGTTAAAACACATTGATAAAAAGAATTTGGTGAGAATAATGATTAAAATAATTTTTTTATCATGAAAAAACGCAGGAGATTTCATATACAACGCAGCTCTTCGCCCTGAGTGGAGGAGAAGCATGAAGCAGATGTGCAAGAGGTACAACACCCATTTGTCTTTCAGTATGGGTTCAGTAATGATACGCAGAATTTCAACAGGTATCTATCTAGATGGGGTGGCAAGCAGAAAGCCTTGTCATGACCGCTAGTGAGTTTTCACAGATAGTCATCCGTGGGGACAAACCAGAGAAATGTGATTAATGAGCTGGAATAACACGATCTTGACGATACTGTAGTTTGTGCTACAATGTTTCTCCACACTGCACACATCTGTCACAAACAGGCTCATGAAATCATTTGCCGTTTGCTTTATCTGCAGAAACATTCTTTGTGTGCTGACATCATACAAAACGTGCCAGGGTAAGCAAATAAAACGCTATGGCAAACAGCTTGGTCTTACAGTAACACCTGTCTTCTTGACTTGCTTTGGCCAATTATTTCACAGGGCTAAGCTGATAAAAATGCCCATAGCTTGGGTGAGAAGGTCTAACAACCATCTTTGCAGTCTAGCCCTTTTGCTTAAAGTTAGTCTGAGTCACAGAGTTAGGTGGAGAGTTTCAGTTTAAAATGTAGTAGTGGTGGCAGGATGTGAGAAAACTGCTTCTTCCAAATCAGCAGCACTGTCTAGCATGAGAAGTGTCAGTTCAGACTTGCTCTATTCTTCTCCAAGGATCTGTTTTAAGTCACCATAAATGAGAGGACACTGGACCAGAAAAGACCACACTTGCATTCTTATCTTCTCCAGATTGATTCATTGTTCTCCACTTTATGGTTTCACTCATCCTATCAACCTCCCTATCCTGGCTTTTGAGTTCTACTAGCTACTCTCTTCTGCCACCATTCAGCCTTCACAGGGAAAATTCAGGCAGTGTTATAATTTTCCTCATTGTGCTTCTGTTGTCTTTAATTCCTCAGTAGTAGTTCTACTTACCTTCAAGTTCTAGGCCTCTAACTTAAACCAAAGTTTCCAACTCTTACAATTTTATGGCACATCTTGAAAATGTAGTGTTTTTCTTAAAACATGAACTACTGCAGTAATTTGAGAGTCTCCATTCCATAATAAAACAATTTTCTAGCTCTGATTTCATGGAGGGAAGCTCAAAAACACAACTCTCAGGCTTATAAAAAGAAGACAATAAAAAGAAACAAAATATAGATTAGTAATTTTTAAATTCATAATTAGAAAAAGGCTCAGGAGTTTGAAAACTTGAGGTTGGCAAGACTCCTAAACCCACCTTTCTTCAGCAGTCCTCCTTTGGACTGATTGTTTAATT
The DNA here is from genome assembly GCF_000737465.1 of Haliaeetus leucocephalus. Classification (NCBI taxonomy): domain Eukaryota; kingdom Metazoa; phylum Chordata; class Aves; order Accipitriformes; family Accipitridae; genus Haliaeetus; species Haliaeetus leucocephalus. The sequence continues at coordinate 2,916,033 of NW_010973342.1, forward strand.
AGATAAATTTGATGAGAAAAACATCGTGTACCCTAGGCAGGCACCATTTTTATGGTAAATCCCCTAAACTTTTCCAAGTGAAACTGAACAATTTGTCCTTTCACGGATTAAGTAGAATAAAGCTTTCTTCATTAATTTAAACTTTTTACTCTGGTTTCTAGAATTAATTCTATATTTGTTTCTGTAATTAATTCTACAGTTCTGTTTCACCCTTCCAATCCTCATCCCTCTTGGCACCCACTGTGCAGACCCTCTCACAGAAAGATTGGCTGATATCCAGCGACATCCACACCACCCTTCTACAACGCCAAGCCACCATAAAAAGATTCATAAAATCTGCAGGCCCCTGAACCTTGTTACTCTGCCAGCAAGGAAAAAACCAGTCACAGAAAATGGGATGGTATCAACAAGAAAAATTAGGGAAGAGATGGAACACAGAAGGAGGTTGATTTTGTGACATTTCAGAGAATATCTATAGTTATATACTGCATACCTAGTGATACCAATAATGATAGTACAAAGGGAGCAAGTTGTATTAATACATGGAATTTGCACATTTAAAAGAGTAACTAATTTACAAGAAGTCTTTTCTTACTTGCTGAATAGAATAGATTTTAATATAATACACTTGGTATATCTCTATTCACAGTACATCCTCTACTTGGCAAGATTCTCTAATCTTGCCAATCTTTTCAGGAGATAATATACGCCATCTGGAGGAAATGTTTGTCTTTCCCCCACCCTCCCATCTGTTATATATTTCTCTTTGATCTCCCCACCTTCAGCACTTTATCTTCTGATCATCCCTAGACCTCAAACTCTAGCTGTACAACCATTTTCACTTTCAATCTCACTGTATTTCTATTTGGGTTTTGCCTTGTGGTTTTATCACACTACTGAAACTACTAGTCTGCAATAGCCTTAACTGAATCCTTCCTCATCTCTAATTCTAATCCATCTCTTTCTTTCTTTCCTCTTGAAATTCTGACTGAGCTTCCTAAATTCATTTTAGGACTTCTGCTATCTGATTATATACTCTTTAATCAGGCAGATTGTCTGCATTATGGTCACAAAATCAGAAAAAAAGTAGGAAGGGAGTTCAAGATCCTACCTATCCAAGGCAGGATCAGTTCTTTCTAGAGTAATTTCGAAACAATAACTATGTAAGCCTTCTTATAAAGAAGGCCTTAAAAAACAAAGAGATTCCACATCCTCTCCACAAAACTCAGTTCCAGTGCTTTGCTATCTATATCTAAAAATATCAGTCCCTTTATATTTAAAAAGATCTTTGTAGTATCAGTCCTAAGTTCCCTAGCAGGTTTCTGAGTCTTTTTCTTCTTGAGCTACCCCATGAACATGGAGAATGGCTTGTTACCCTCTTTTTTCAGCAACCTTTTACATATTTGAATACTCTTATCATGTCCCTTTTCTGTCTTCTTTTGTTTTAGACTAAACAATTTCAGATCTTTCAAGCTTAGCTTTAAGGCATATTTCTAAACCTCTAATGATTTTACACTCTTGTGGATTCTCTCCGACTGATTCATGTCTTTTTTGAAGCCACAAATGCAAACCTAGGTACAAAATTCCAACTGAGACCTTAGCAGCAGTGAGTAAAGAGGGAATATGAGGGGTGGGTTTCTTTTTTCTTTTTGTAAGATATACAAAGATTGTATGTATTTCAACAAGGGTCAGAGGCTTGGGTGGTTTGGTGTGTTTTTTCGCCCTTCATATGTAGGCTGATGGTCTCTCATAAGCTTGAAAACTTGTATGCGGGACTGTATTGAACTAGTCAGTCCCTGTTTCATTACTGGATTGCTCATTACTTGTGCCAAAGCGTAGTACTTTGCACTTGTCCTTACTGAACTGCATCTTACTTACTGGAAACATTTCTCCATTTAAAAAAAAATAAATTTTAATTTCAATTTTTTTATTCTTTTGTCTTGCAGTCAGCTGCAGTTATAATAAGAACAGTACTGGACTCAAGATATGTTCCTATGGAAATGCCTGACATAATTTCAGGTAGACTATGAAGGATTGATGACTTTTTGTACAGCAGAATTCCAAGAAGTTATACATCATGAAGTTTCACCCAGACTTTAATTTCACTGTTTGCTTACAAAAATATTATCAAAGACAATATAAAAATATTAGTAATGTCGATATGTAGTTATATGACAGCCACAGCTTTTACTCAGTCTACAATTCCCATTATTCTATTATAGATGAAACGGTTTGTGAGACGAGGTACATTCTTAATCAGAATGTCTGATAACTATTATTTTATGGTCTTCTGGAGGCTTATAAGCTGACTTTATTTTCACTCTACTGTGAACTGCACTTCTAGGACGCTTCTGACAGTTCATTAAGAGCATCCTAAGGTGAAACATACTGGGCCCAGATGAGTAGAAAACACCTAAAAGTGACCCTTTCCCTTTAACTCATTCCATTCAAATTCATTCCTTTTTCTTTAACGCACTGTATTGTTTTTGCATGTGGCAGGATCTTGCAGGATATGTATATTCACAGGGACACATCAGCTGGGATGAAGTTATTTGAGATTCTAGGCAGTTGTTCAACAGCAAAGTGGAGCATGGAGCAAAGAGAAGCAAAATCCCATTTACATTTATATGTTTTCCTCCAATTCACTATACCCATTTATTAGAAGAATAAGGAGCTTCTATGACTCGCAATCATTTCCATGCTACTGTTGGTTCCACAAACTCGAATCACACACACAAATGTACGAGCTAGAGCAGACGCAGTGTGGGTCTGGCAACACTTCTTGTCTGAAGAGCCCACAAAAGCATGGTTTGAATTGAAGGAAATGTCTCTTTCTTTCAGATAGCCCCACACATACTGAACTGATAGCAGTTGGTGTATCTCTCTTTGGAGAGCTCATAGGAGATAAGGAACAGTACAGCAGTATTTTTAGAGAACTACAAACTTAGGTATCCTGCTGAGCAGTGACCTGGCCTTAGGTCTGCCTGGTCCACCAAACCCGTCTCAGCAGCTAGCTGAGCTTGTGTGTTGCAGCTTCAGACCTAGCAGCTCTTGCCAAATGGCTCTTCACACAACATTTGTGTCCTGTGAATGGAATGGTCTGGAAGCCCCTACAGGAGAGTGGGCTGCAAAGCATGAAATCTGCATAGAACAATGGGTTTGATATTTCTTGTCTTTTTGCTTCTGCAAAAAACCTAAGGCTTCTAACACCCTATAAAAGAAAACTGAATCTTCCAGAGTAGATAGAATAATTACCTGCAACACCAAAACATCAAAGCCAAGTCCCTGCTCTTGACCAGAAAGATCAGAGAATTGAATCTGAGTCTTCTACAGCTCAGAAAAAAACCCTGAAATTTTGGTTCTTGGATCTCATGGAGGGAAAAAACAAAGGGGTCTTCTCCTTCCCTCTTTTATTATCCATTATTCCCTCTTCAAACACATATTTTGACCAGATCTACTCCTGTCTCCTTATACACACCCTCACACATCAAACAGCTCTTCCAAACACAAGTTGTCATGCTTTGTTCCTCTGGACACCTTTATTTTTTATTAAATTGTATTTTCTAATAAAAAAATAGACCTTTTTTTTGTCCCCAAACAGCTGCTCAAATATACACTTATCTTTTTACTGCAGACCTTATATTTAATGATAAAATTTGAGATAAAATTCTGTCTTCTACAGCTAGAAAAAGGCCTGTTACAACTGTGACAGAATTTGAAGCATGTGATTTGTAGGCCAGTTCTGTTATTAATGGTCTGAATTTCCTTCCCTTAAACATACCAACACAAACTGTTCTTTTGGCTAGAAACAGTGATGAACAGCGCAGGCTGTGGCATTTCCTTCAGATCATCCTGTCTCTGTGCCAAAAGCTCACCTTTTTTCTCTTGCAGCAAATGCAATGAGTTCAGAGTCTTATGTTAGAGGAGAACAAGCTCTTGATTTTTAAAGTTGCTTTCAGTATAATTTGGGAGTATTTCTGGAACACATTTTTGGACTCATTAACACTTCCAAACATTATTTATTGGCATCAGTTTGAGCAGAACATGGAGAAGAAAAGTGACCCCTGCTTTTCAACTACTGTTAGGGGATGGGGGAAAGAGAAAGAAATGTCCTTAAAAGTATATTTCTAAGGCACAGCTTGCCTAGCTTATGAAGGCAGCTGAGAAAGTTCTCACTTTGTTTGAACTGATATGTTTGTGAAAGTCTTATTTCTCCCCCCACCTCTTCTTTTCTTCTGCAGTGTCCAGTCTCGAAAACAAACTGACAGATGTTCTCTTGGATCAGCTTGTGAGACTTGCAATGTCAGAAGTACAAACAGACTTTAGCTGTTTAGTTCAGGAAATGAGATGCAGACAATCTGATAAATAAACACTGTTTACTACTCCAGTTTAAAGTGTGCTTTGGATTTCTTTTCAAAATACTCCTACGAGGAACTGAGGATGAATATTAAACATGTGCTCCTAATTTCCAGACCTCAATGGCGAGGTCAGAGTAGTCTTTAACTTACACAATTTGTATAGTGTGGTTATAACAGAAGTGAATGTTTCTGAACTTTAACCATATTAAAGAAACAATAACAAGAAATTTGAATTACATAGAAATTGACTCCAAAGAAACTTGTAAGACTTATGAATACATAGAGATGAATTGGAATAATAGGATTTAGGACAGTGTGCGAATTAGAATACTTTGTGATTTAAACTGAGAGACACACAGAGATTTAAATCAGCTGATACATAATTACCCAGTTTGGATTGGGACAACAGAGTGGAAAATATTCTTATACTCAAGCAATTAAGTATACATTTCAATGGTTATGGGGTCATAAATTTAGATTTAGGTATCATCCAAATGGCACTTCCTTTACCAGCAGCATATAGATCCCCAGTGCAGCACTAAGGCATCATTTCACTATTAAATCTGTGTAATGTCATGTGCCACCCTACTTCTCTGTCATGGTTATGTGGACTACACAGCACAGAACAGACCAGCATCCATGGCTCTGACAACACATATGCAGCCAGGCAGAAGTAGAAACAGCCAGGGACCATAAACCTACCCTGCATGTACACCAGGAGATGCAAACAAGCAGGCACAACAGGACAATTAACTTCATAAAAAGGCACAAGGACTTTTTTCCTATTGTGAGAAAGGGAAGAAGAAAAGGTTTAGAATGCAGTAGGTGAATTTTGGAGCTAACTCCTGATATTCTGTTAAGGGCATGGTGACTACATGCTTCACTGTCCTTTGGGACTTGCATAAAATCACAATTTGGCCCTCAAGAGAGAACACAGATACCCACTGAGTCACCAGTAATATTTCCCGCATTGCTCTGGATTTGTCTTGAGGCACCTCCCTTCCAGCTATGCAGTAAGCATCATTTCCACTGGATGGAGGTGATTCAGAACCCATGAAACGGTCACTTTTCTAAGTGATGGAGAACTATTACTGAATGAGTTATAATTTAAATAGCTTTTAGTGCCACATTTGAATTTTGAATGAATTCAAATTCTAGTGAAAGGTGTTCAACAAGTAGCACTGAGCCATGAAATCTCTTATTCACTATTCCCAAGAGGAACACCCAATACTTTGTGTGACTTTCATTTTTTTCTTAGCCTTACCCTCTTTTTTTTTTAATAATGAATTTTGAAAGGAAAAAAAATGGTTGCAGAGACTGAGGTATCCCTTATAGCTTTTGTTTATCTCCTACAATAAACAGAAGCCTGATCAATACCTGTCAGAATATAATTAATACCTAGTCCTAGCAGTGAGAATACTATACATATGCTTATCTGAGAGAAACTGTCATCTGTTTTATTTTGGCTACGAGACAACAGTCAGCAGAACATACCTTTCAAATTTTTTTAACCCTAAATTAATAAGATGCAAACAGATAAGCCAATCATGAAAGATTCTGTGAAACTCCTTATACTCATCCTAGATTGCAAACTCTCCAGTCAAGTTTGCTGTACCTATCTGTCCATATTCACCGTTTTCCTGTATACCATTTGAAGTCTCCAAGTGTGACTACAGAAAGAGATAACTAACAGAAATACCAACACAACTATGAAAGATTCTGCAGTCTAACAGCAGTAACTCAGACTGCTATTTGTAATTTGAAACATTTTCCCCAACCTCTTCCTTGTAACTGTCATCATAAATAATCAAAACATTCATGTTACCTACACACAGAGCTCTTGTTTCTTTCTGATCCGTGTTTCAGACCTAACACTTTTTATTTTTATTAGTCTCCTGCTTCCTTAAAGGGCAAGTTTGTATCAAAACACTGACATTTTTCATATTTTAGATATTGCTCTATAAATAAAGTTATTTAGTAAATCTTACCTTTTCAAAAAGTGGCAAGATGTGTTTTACAGCAAAATTTTACAGTTTTCTCATCACAGGACATGTAGTGTCTTTAGCTATCATGGATACCTTTTTTGCCCTAAGTGTGACTGCAGCTGTTTGGTGAGTTCAGTCTTGGACCAACTCTGCTCCTAAAACAGAGGGAACAACAAAACACTGACTGTAGTGGGGGATTCTGGATGCTGGCTACTGCATTCAAAAGGTCCTTAATTAGAAGACAGCATCGTAATTTCTCCCTTCTTATGACCCTATAGCCAGATGCAGCTGGCCAGTAAATTGTGCCTACTTAAACCTGGTTCACGGGATCCCATCAGGAGAAAGCCTGAGGTAGTACCTTGCAGGATTACAGGAGTTTTATCCCTTGTGTGAAGAAGAGGGAAGTCAAGGCAGAAGTGTCACATGCAGCAGGTAAAACTTGCCAAGTTTGGTATAGTCTCCAGGTGAGCTATGTCAGAGGTCTTTCTCCTGAAGTCAGCTTAACTTTTCCAGAAGCCAGCTCAACCCACACCTAGATTAATTAATTTGAAAGTTATGACTAGTCACTACCTCAGAGCAAATGTGTTTTGTTGATAAAGATGGCACGCACAGTTAAGGTTTACTCTGCATGTTATGAAGACTCTATGGGTGACTAGTTCAGAGCTCGACAGATGCTCTGTTCCACCCGACAAGTGTTACTGAATACTTCATGATTAATAATAGAGTAAAAAAAAAAAACCCACAAACTCAAACCCTCAAGAATTAAGGCTTTAGCAATACTTTCAGTTACTATTGTATAGAGGCTACCAAATCTTTTGCTGGAGTGAATGACGGTGGGGAGCCCAGTGGATCCCCTTTGGCTGTTGGAAAGTGTCTCGTACAACTTGCCGTGATGCCATGTATGAATGAGTGGCTACACAGGGGTATGTTCAGCGCCATGTGTCCCTGCTTCATCGTCTGCAAAAAGGGATTCATGTCCAGGCGCCGCTGTGTTTAATATTGTGATAGGGGCCCACCCTCGACTCCACTTTGGTAGCAGCGCTGACAACGTTAAAGACAGCCACGAGGGAAGACAAAATGGCTGCCGGCTTCCTGCCCCCTGCACTCACAGAGGTCACAGCTGCTCTCTTCGCATACATTCTCTTACATGTTATGTATTTGCATTTTTTTAGCCCACGTCGCGCACCTACGGCTCCTGCCGTCGAGTGCCTCGCCGCAGCCGGCCTCGCCCCGGCCTTTCCCCGCCTCGGGGCCGTGACTGACCAGCAGACGGGCGGCTTCAGCCCCGCGCCGCCCCTGCTGAGGGGAGCGGGCCCTCCCCGCTCTGCCCGCCCCTAGGGAGCCGGCCCAGCCCGCCTGAGGGCTCCCCGCAGCCAGGCCCTCCTCGGCCCAGCGGCCCGCCCGCGGGGAGCCGTCCCTCCCCGGTCGGGGTGGGGCCTGGCCGTCGCTGCTGCCGCCGCGGAGCTCCCGCGGCTGCTGCTGGAGGCGGCGGCGGGGGCTCCGGGCGCGTCCCACATATAACCCTGCCGCTCTGCTCGGCGCCGTCCTCACTGCTTCCCGCGGCCGCCTGGGGACGGCGCTCACCTTGCGCGGCAGCTTGGCCATGGCTCGGCGCCTCAGCCTTGCGAGCTAGTCCCGGGGAGCAGCCTGAGCTGCCGCGCCTCGGACGGACGGAGCTGGCCTTAACCCTGCGGCTTCGTGCTCCAGCCTCTTTCCTTCCATCTGCTGCTTCTTCCCGCTCCGCCTGCAAAAGCCCCGCTCGGGGGAGAAGGGACTCTCCCGCCCGTGTGGGCATAAAGCCCGACTTTCCCTTGCCTCGCTGCACCGCGATCGCACCTTCCCCCGCCACCGCCTCCCCTCGGGCCGGGCGGGCTCGCACCCCTTCTCCGCCGCATTCCCCGCCGGCAGCCCGCCGAGGATGCGGGTGTCGCTGCTGAGCCCGTTGCTCCTGCTGTCCCTCAGCCGCAGCCCGGGCGCCGCGGAGCTCTCGGCTTCCCGAGCCAAGTGCCCGACCCGCTGCGATGTCTCCAAGTGCCCCAGCCCCAGCTGCCCCAGCGGCTACGTCCCCGACCGCTGCAACTGCTGCCTCATCTGCGCCGCGGGCGAGGGGGACTCCTGCGGCCGCAAGGAGGACCCCCCCTGCGGGGACAGCCTCGACTGCCGCTACCCCATGGGCAAGCGCTTCGCCAAGGGGGTCTGCCAGTGCAAGCTCAGCGCCCAGGTGTGCGGCAGCGACGGCCGGACCTACGACAACATCTGCCAGCTGAAGGCGGTGAGCCGCAAGGCGCTGCAGCACGGCCTGCCCGCCGTCGCCCAGGTCCAGAAGGGAGCCTGTGAATCGGGTAGGAGCATGGTGGGGCCTGCCCGTGGGGCAGAGGGGGGCGGGTGGACGGCGCAGGGGCGTGCTGGTGGCCGGGGTAAGAAAAATCCTGATTTTCCAGTGACCCGGCACGGCTGGGTGGCTCCAGGGACCGTAAGAGGCTACAAGGTCAAGGCGCCTCGCCTGCCCGGGGTCAGCGTGGCGTGGGGAAGGGGCGCTCAGGTCCTTTCTGAATGGCAAAAGTCATCCTCCCTGATCCTCAGTGTGGGCTGGAGGCCTCGGGCTGAGGCCTGGGAAGGCTTCTGCTCGGTAGGACGGCCGTGGACGCCTCAGCGTTGCGCGCATCGCTGATGCGTCGCGCCGGTGAGCAGGAGGCGAGTGCGGTCGGCAGCGTGGAAGCCAGCTCGGTGGAGGGCGTCGGGCCGTCGGGGCAGGGCAGCCGTTACGTCCGCAGCCGTCGCCCCTCCTCAAGGCCGGGCGGTGGTACAACTTGCTCTTGTCCTGCCAGCGCCGCGTTCGTTTTGTAACGTCGGGACTGGCTGCTGGGGCGTTTCGGTGGCGTTGCCTGTGCAGGTTGCGCTGCAGATCCGTTGCACCGTGGCCCCCACGGGCAGGGCAGGGACCCGGGAATGCTTGTGCTGTGGGGCCTTCCCTGGTGCTGTACGGGAGGTTAATTGGATTCACCTGACAGGCATCTCTGCGCAGAAAATGTGTCTTAAAGCCATGTAGCTCAAATGGGAGAAAAAGCACCGAGTAGTATATAAAACACCTAAAACGTAGTCTTTTGCCTGTTTTGTTTTCTTTTCACAAGAAGTTTTGTAGCCTTGTAGAGTCTAAAGTGGGAAAAAATACCTGTGAACCTCCTTTACAGTTTAAAATACTGACACTCAGGGTATCAAATGGTCTTCTGTTTGCAGGAATCACGTTGGTAATTTTTTTTTAGTATTAAAGTGGGTCACTTTATGGAAGCGTTAATGCTGCTAGTACCTTTTCACATACTTGCTGATATGTTATTTTAAGCGTTTGCTTCTGTTACCTTTCTGATAGTGTTCCTGGAAAGAAAAGTCATATGCATAATGGAGTTCTAAATCATGCATGAGTGTTTCCATTATGTCAGGTGAACCACTAATCATCCTGTTTATTCATAGGTAGCAAACTTGCCAAAATTTTGGGGAGGGGTCAGAGGGAAAAGGGCTACTGTTGTAGCCTTTCTGTGAATAGGAGACCTTTCATATAGGCCGCTCTTGAGAGAAGGTGAACTGTGGTGCAGAGAGGAGGACATCAGATTGTCTTCCTGGAGTCCCTTTAGGAGTATCTTGTCAGAGTCAAGAATTGCTCCAGATGCCAGCTTGGAGCTGCAATGATCAGTGTCTCCAGTATTTTGTAGTTATAAATTGCTGTTTGCCTGTTCCTTTTCACATCAGCATCCATTAGCGTTAGTACTCCTAATACTTGTTTGGAACTGATCCACGTGAAATAATCAGAATGTTTAACCGAAATAAGTGAGCTAGCCTGCATCTAAGGGCTTACTGAGTGCTTGGGGTTTGGTATATATGACATTTTCTTTAAGGAATCCTCCTGAATCTACTGTTAATAGGCTTAGGAATTTGGAGCTGTGAGGTAGAGGTAAGATTTTTTTTTCAAGCAACTATTTTAGTGTTCACTTTATTTTGGCTTTATTTTTTTGTCCCAGAAAACCTCAGCTTAGATGAAGCATCTGGTTCTCTGTTAAGTTTTAATTTTTTTATTCAATTCTACAGCTGCACAAACTGAAGCTCAAAGAAACCAAGTGTCTTGCCCAAGGTCAGACTGAGTTGGTGGTTGAGCCAGGAATAGAACTCAATTATGGTGGTTTGTTTTTTTTTTTTTTTTTAACAATAACATGCAATGGCTGTAATGAGAGGTTTAGAAGAAAGTCGACAGTTTAAAATTACTGTCGAGTTTCTCCCTTTTCCCTGTTCTTGAAAGAAATCTGGCCTCAGATGACTCAGAGTTTGAAGGGCTAAGCTAGTTATGAAGTAAATCCAGTTTTACTTAACCATACATATATTAAAACAATCTCAGATAACAGTAGCCTTACATAGCGTGACTTAGGCCATTTTCTGAACATGCAATGACCTTTACTCTTGTCCATTTCCAGTTGCTTATGCTGATGCTAAGTTATATTCTGGCTATGATAAACCAAGATGGGCTGAGAAAACTTAGCTGTGGTTTCCTAGTGACAGAAGTCTCATGAGCGAGGATGCATGAAAAAGGAGTGGTAAAGGATAGTAAAGGGTGCAGAAAGGAAGGGAGGAAAGAGGTGCTCAGGATGACTGCATGATAATTCCAAAATTGACAGAATTGAAAATACTTTTTCCTTGTTGAAGTCCTGGATTAGCTTGAAGAACAACATGCCAAATTGCAAGTTCTAGATAGTGTACTAAAGGGGGTGTGTATTGCATGGAGATACAGGAACTCTGTCATTGATGTTCTTCAGTATGCCTATGCCCTGAAAACTATTACTCATACAGTTAGCCTGATGCATCTGAGCAGAACTCCTAGGCAAATTTAAACTATATGCTACAAATATATATTTTTTTCTCTTCAACACTAGATACCTTAATATAGGGAATTTTCTGAAGCAGCTAGCTTTTCCCTGCCTTCTGTCACCTACTGTGAGAAAGACAAGCTGTTACAGGGTAGTGTGTAAGTAATGGCATAAATATTTATGTAAGACAACCTCTGTAATCAAAGACCCATTCTTATAGAGCCCTGTTTCTCACTGCAGCAAATTTAAGTTTTAACAATGCCACATAATGATCTATTAAGGTGTCAAACTCCTCACTCAAAGGATTCACACGGTCACCTGCAACCTATGGCTGATTTATGTCAGACTTTCTTGCACAAAGGGCTGTTCATGATCTCTCAGTACAACTTTCTTAGTACAGTTAATAATTCCCTGTGATACTATTTTGCTAATGGCTTCTGTGAAGACAGTTCATATGTTGAAAGATTTGTATTTTCTTACCTAGGATGTGGAAGCAAAAAATTATTTTTTTGAAAAATAAGGCTGCTATTTTGTCAGTGCAACAAGGAAAACAAAAAGATTGATTAGAATACCTTTGAGGAAAGAAGTTCCAGAAAACAAGTATGTTGGGTTTGACACTGATCTTTTGCAGGGTTCTGCCTGAGAACGTCTGTCCTCTGCATTGTTTTAACTGAATTCAGTCTCAGAAGGTGGTCATGATATAAGCCTCACCCATGGCAGTCAAATCTTATGAGCTTAAAAGTTCAGTTCCCTAAAAGAAATGTTTGAAATACAGTTAATGCATGAGCAGAGTCATTGCACACAGTTCTACATGGGGTGTTTGGTGTGTGCCTGTGCATAACCTTGAAGATACAGAGGAACAACTGAGCATATCATTACTTGCATTTTTGAGAAGTTGGCCTAGTAAGAGATACTGAAGTCTGCTACTGGTATTACTGTCATCAAAGCTTTATAGCTGCCTCCAGCTATATTTAGGGAAATGCACTGCAAGGTGTTGGCTGGAAACGCAAACTCTAGTCACATTCCTTTAACTGATTGTTTTCCTTATGTCTGAGTTTGTTTTGAGTTCCTGCAGGTGAGGATGAATATTGTACAGTGTTTGGTATATCATTCAGAGTATAGCACTTCACTGCTTTGTATAGTATAGCTAACAGGAAAGAGATGTTCTCACTGTGTCTCCTTGTGAGAGTCACTTGGGAAGGAGGAATAACAAGCATCTGAAGTCAGTGAGGCAGTGAGGTGTCTGTGCTGGAAGGCTTGTGCCAGTCTGTCTCTGTCTGGCTGCTGTCATTGCTGCACTGCACAGGAAAGCCACTTTGGTGTTGGTTCACCAAATTGTTTTCATCTGTGCACGGTAGACATCCATTGTATAAACAAGTTGCCTGAACCATAATGTGGCATTAAACTCACCAAGGCTTTATGGTCAGTGCACAGCTATGCAACTTGATCTTAATGCTGAATTCATCAGAAAAGCTGCCCATGAACCTATGTTTCCAGCAGATGTTTCTGTTTTTTAAGCAGAGACATTATAATCTTTTATTTGTCTTTCACTTCTTTCCATGAAAGCACAGTAGGGACAGTGTTTATCCCTGGTGATCAGATCTGCCAGGTTGCAGTCCTCCCTTAGACATAATAATTTTGCTGAACACACAGATCTTTTCTGAAGCTGGTTTTAAAAGGGTGATGGGGGAACAGCCTTAAAAGAATGAGTTTCCCAGGCTCACAAATTCTTAATGAATATAAAATTGTGGATTTTAATACAATGTATTGTCTATAAGAAAGCATTGAATGTGATTTGATTTAATTCTACAGGGAGTAAGTTGGCAGATATTCAGAAACTTTCAGTCTTTTGCAAATGTAAATTGGTCTAGCTTTATTGTCTTCAGTGGGATTATGACAATTTATTTCTGCTGATTTTTTTTTCCAGTTCCCTTCATACTAGCTTAACTCTACAAATTTGTTGGAGTTGTTCCTGATTTACAGCAGTGTTAATGAGATTGGAGTGGGTCTATTGCTTCTGCAAGAAAGTAAATAAAACACTATTAGATGAACTCATAGCCTGTAGATAACACTACGGTCCAGGAAAAGTTTTAAGCTGATAGAAGGGATACACCTACCTGACAGGCACTTAGCTTTAGCCATGTAAAACCAATGTAGTTGGAGCCCATAGAACTGGAAATAAAAGACCACATTTTACAAAACAGGCTGAACATCTTTAACTCCAGTTTATGCACTTACATCTACATCTGGATTTTGAGTGTTCTGTGAGAGGAGCTGGAGAGCTGAAGATCTAATCACTTCATTGGAATGACAGGATGGGAGTTCACATCTGCTGAAAATCTGATTGATTTGTGGCTATGGAGCAGACTGGGAAAATCTAGTTCTTTTGATTAAGAAATGTGTAGACAGCTAAAGACTCATATAGTATAAATTTGTTTTTGCTTCAAGTACAACCTGGTTGCAGCACCTTTGATATCTTGGTTATACAACAGATAGTTAATTGGATTAAGTGATGGCTTTTTGCCAAGATAAATTAGCTTTGGTTAGTGTGAGATGATTTTGAACATGCAGTAATAACATGGAAAATAATGGATGTTATTGAGAGGCCTTTGAAAAAATATGTGGCAAATCTCAGTAGATCAATAGGTCAAAATACACAAAGCTGCTGTAAACTCAGAGCTTTTACATTCACAGTCCAGCAGAGGTCTGAGAGCTTCATGAAACTCTGCAAGACAGCGAGAGTATTTGGGGGAGGGGGGAGGACAAAGGAAGACACACATTGAATTTCATGTTTTAGTAAGAACAGTAGCAGCAGCTAGTGTCTACCAACTAATGCAAATTAAAGGGTAGATTGGAAGTCTGATGTAAAGCCCTGATTCTACTGCTACAGTTACAAGACTTGTTTTCAGGGTGACCTTACACAGCTTACACAATGTTGGATGTTGCTTCCTTCTTCAGTTTCTCAGGCTGCAATTCCTCCCTTTTAAAGTATATTGAGAACTTCCGATGAAAACCAACAGTTTAGTAACTATGCACTAAAATGTTGTTAATAATAACCAACATTTCAGTTCCCTTAAATAGGGCTGTATGTGTGAGAGTAAATGTTAGTTTGCAGTTACATCTTCCAAGTCCACAGTTTGAGTTCCTGGCATGTCATATAATGTGTTTAAAGGTTCTCATCACTCCCAGCTGGCAGAAGCTGATTCAAGAGAGATCAGTTTCTATGAAGACATCTCAACTTTGTAAGTCAGTTTTCACCAGTATTTAGTCCCCACCAGACAATAGTAAGAACAGCTCATCTCTAGTCAGGCCGGTAGATCTTCAGCTACACTTTTCTTATGAAGTTTGCGTGTCTGTTATTCTTCATCCTCCTTTGTTTCAGATTTCCCTTTAATATATAGTGCGGATTTGGATTTACCTTCAGGTTTGAGTATTCTTGTCTTTTGACCCCAGCAGAGAGGTTCTGGACTTCTGCTCAGACTGAGAAATGCTTCCACTATGGTATGGAAAGAAGACAAGCTTTGCTTTGGTTTTACAGTCTCCTCTCCCTAGGGCTGCATTTTATTTTCTTTGGCTCTTTCCATGTTTACATTCATCCGTTATCTTTCAGACTTCTTCTCTCTGCCTACCCCAAATCTTACCTGGAAAGCCACTGCCATCCATGATGTTTCCCTGGTGGCTACTCAGGAGTGGTGCAAAACTGAGTTCTTTGACAGGTGTCCTCCTCTGCTTTTGGCCATGTGCAATGCTGTGACAATTTGGCATGAGCAGAAGAGTTTAGCACTCAGCAGATGCAAAGGGATTTAGTTGCCTGGACTCACTTAGAGCTATGCTGATTTACACCAACTGAAAGCCTGTGTTCACCATGCTTTTCCCCCCAATTCTATGCTAGTTCATCAGCTGAGGGTATAGCCAACTGTCTTTCATAGATGCATAGTCATTTCTATTAAGATAAATGTGATGATAGTGTTACATCCTGTCAGTGAACATTGCTATGTATGCAAGCATTCAAAGTCAAGTTAGTAGACTTCAAAGGATATACTGCATAATCAGGCAAGCTGCTTGTGAACTGAAGGTAAGACAAATCTTCAGTGGCCCAGTCAGCAAAATAAATAACAGTATATTGTGCTTATATTTGACTGTCCTCTGTGATTCTTGTTTGTGGTGTCTCTTTTAAACTAAGTACTGAAACAAGCATATTCAATTGGTTAGAAGGATTTTTCAGAGTGTGTGAGAATGTACGTAAAAATAATAGACTGAATCTAGTCCTGCCAAGTTGTCCCTTCTGTTTATACCATATCTTGTAAGTTTGGCTTGCTAAATGTAAGCATGGTTTCTTTCCCCTCAAAAGTAAATCCCATGTCCAGTAACAGGAAAAAGAACTCATAGACTTCTATGGAGAAATGCCTAATTGTCTTGATCTGGTTTCTTCAATACTTTCTTCCTTGGTACCAGTGTTGGGTCCATTCCATAAGTTCCTGTCTTGGCTTCAGGTCTTTTGGGTACTGTGGTAATGTAAGGCCTCTCACTTTCTGACTTCATAGGTCCTTTAACAGTTTTATTGTGAAAACTTTCTGAGATGCTATAGGAACTATAACAACTAGTTCTCTGTCACCCACTATCTTATGAAGTAATTCAAAGAATAGAATAGATCAGTGAGGCTTTTTTTGTAAATAAGTTAGACTCCATGGTGCTGTAATCATCCCAACTAATTTACAAGTTACAAGGTTTAATGGTCAGTAAAACACCTGTAGATAAGGATTGGTGAAAATGATCTTTGAATTAAGAACTACACAGAATACCAAAATACATGAGAACTCTCCTAAATTTCTCTCTCCTTTCTTTTCTGTGTGTCTTTCCTTCTTGTGTGATGCCTCCTACCTAGTTTCCTTTTAAAGACTTGGGTAAAGGGCAACTGATGAAAGAAAAGTATATACTGTCAAAAGACATAATCTGTATCTGGGCTCATTACTGTGTTATGTGATTTAGAAATAGGCAAATCTAGAACTGTTAAGACCAAGTGTTGACTTGATACACAAGAGCTACTGTGGTGTAAGTTCATCCTTCAGCATGAGTTGAACTTAGAGCAAATCATGATGGGGCAGGCATCACTTCTGTAGAGTTGATGTGGTTTAGAAATTAGAACTTAGAGCCTCTCCCTCCTGACTAAATGGCAGAAGAAGAATTACATTTCCTGGGATAAACAGTGTTGCACCAGATTTGAAAAAAGGCAGAAATGTTATTGCTGTATCTGATTACAACTCATTTACTCCTTTCCCTAGATCCCATAGTCAATTTTAAAGCATCAGGCTGTGAACATGAAAGATTGCTATTTGAGTGTGGTGATATGTCCCCTAACATGTGTTTAACATGTGGCTATATGTCCCCATGTATTAGGGATCGCAGAAAGTATGACATTCTAGCACAAGCAGTATTATTACTCTGTGGTGTTGTGATGTTAGAATCCAGGATGTTATGACATTAGCAGCCAGGATGCTGTGGGCCTTTTTTCCCCTCTCTAAGATCTTCATTCCACAGAATTATATTCAGTATTCATAAATGCTGTGTATAGTGCTTCGTAACGTAGTACCGCACCGGCTTTTATCAGAATGCTTAGTATTTAGTAATCTATTGCTATGTGCAACTGCTTGTGACAGCTTAAATGTGAATTTGCAAAACTTTTTAGGTGCAAAGGTTATCATTTACAGCAGGTTTCTAATGTGTCTGCTTCAAAAAATCCTAACTTAGGTTCTACATGCGGTTCCCAAATACTGCAGCTATATTACTCAGCACTTGTTAGACCACTTCTAGAATACTGCATCCAGTTTTGGACCCCTCAGTACAAGAAAGGCATTGACAAACTGGAGTGAGTTCAGGAGAGGGTCATGAGGATGGTTGTGGGGGCTGGACATATCTCCTGTGAGAAGAAGCTGAGGGAACTGGGCTTGTTCAGCCTGGAGAAGAGAAGGTGTCAGGAGGACCTAACAGCAGCCTTCCTGCACTCGAGGAAATTATCAGGGAGGTGGAGCCAGGCTTTTTACAGTGGTGCATAGTGGGAGGATGAGAAACATTGGGCATGAGTTGAAAGATGAGTCTCAACAATAGAGGTTCAGACTAGATATAAGAAAAACTTTTATGTCATGGAGGATAGTGAAGCAGCGGGACGAGTTGCCCAGAGAATTTCTGGAGTCTCTATCATTGGAGGTTTTCAAGTCCCAAGTGGACAGAGCCTTTGACCAACCTGGTCTGCCTTTGTAGACGACCCAGCTTTGAGCAGGAGGTTGAACTAGAGACCTCCTGAGGTCCCTTCCAACCTGATTTATCCTATGACCCTATGTGTTTTGGATAATAATTAGTAGTTGTCCTGAGAAAAATACTCCAAACAAAGTTTGTAGACTTCCAAGAAAGTCAAAGAACTTACAACCAAGTGATGCTGATGTTTAATTTTCTCAGGAACAAGCAAAATGCTGGATAAGTTTTGAACAATCTTAATGACTTTGATTACTTTTCAAATGCCTGTTTGGAAACTATCCCAGTAGGAGAAACAGACCAATTCAAAGCATATTTATCTCACCTACTTGGTAAAAAAGGGTATTGTCTTATTAACATATCCAATTCTTTCTGCTAGTATAGGTCACCTACAGTCCAGCAGCCCAAGATACAAATTCAACTTCATAGCAGATGTGGTGGAAAAAATTGCACCTGCAGTTGTGCACATTGAACTTTTCCTCAGGTAACACTTTCAATTCTTTGTGTTTGATTTGCATAGTTTAACAATGGTCTACAAAGATTTTTCATGTAGTAAATTTCATTTTGAATTCTTGAAGTTCACAAAATACTCTGAAACATTACAGCAGACTCATTTATCCAGAGAATGACCCTTTTGTGTGTTTTGTTCCTGTTTAGTAGATCTATTTTGTTGGGCTTAAAGTCTTTACAGTACTTTACAATACATATTGTTTGCCATAAAATAAGTCTATCTCATCTTTGGAGGTCTCTTCAGCCTTCACTAAAATGTGTTGCTTATTGGATTATGTTTATTACCCCAGTTTTAATTAAAAAAAAAAAAAGTCCAGAAGGTAAGCTGGAAAAACATAGCTCCATGTTGCTTATTCTATATTCAATGAGAGGTGATTTTATTTTGGCAGGGAGAACATTAAGAGGTAGCATGTTGACCAGATGTAGCCTATCTAAACACAGAAACGATTTCTGATAGGAAAAAAATGTACTAAATTTGCTGACCAAAACATACCAATATTCAGTGTACTGAAGCTGGAGCTGAGGCGGCAAGTTTAACACTGAGTGCTCAAAACAACCTGGGAGGAAGGTTTATTAACACTGAGTGCTCAAACCAACCTGCTGTCAGAACAAATTACTGCAAATATTATATCTACTCCATCACCTGAATACCTTTCTGCTTGGAGTACTCTAATTTTGCATAGGTTTAAGAATTTATTGGAGAATTTTTATAGGCTTTTTTAATATGCAAAATCAAGATAATCAGGTTTTCTAAGACATAGATTTATGCACATGCTGATTGGTCTTTTGAGAGAATGTTACAATTGAAGATGTTTAAGATCTTTGCATATGTAGTTAAGATTGTTTGTTCTTTCCCTATAAGTAAATGTTTGTCCAGCAGCCTGCTGGGCGCTAATTGTGATACTGCCTTCTGCCTGGGATTGGCTCCAATTCTTTACTGCTGAATAGCCCAGAACTTTCAAACAATTTCCTAATAAGGACCACATCTTGGAAGAAAGAAGAATTTGTGGACTTTTTCTCATCTTGTACTGCCCAGGCACTTTCTGTTCCTCTTAACAAATCTAAGGTCATTACAGCAGTTGTTCATAGAGAAAAGTCATAATACTTTATAAATAAAGTCTTTTAACTGTCTATATTGCAGCAAATGTTGTTTCCCACCAAGTTTTACCCACTGTTAGTGTTTTTCATTTCTTATCTTTCACATTTCCATGTGTTTTCCTGCCAGTGTACGCTTGGGCTTCATGATTCCCTGAGACATCACCTCTTCCTTTACTCCTCTGTCCTGCTGCGAGGTTCCTTCTTCCTCCCTTTTTTCCCACTAGAGGATCAGTCCGTTTGTCAGCCCTACTATTTCCTGTCATCATTTTCTTTCCGTATAGAAGCAGCATCTGGTGGGATCAGATGGATTGCTCATCCTTCCCTTTTAGTCACCTAGCCTCTTTGCAAGGAAGCCTACAAAGACAGAATTGGAAACCAAAGGAAAAGGACCCTGTGGGTTGTCGGAAAACCTCAGTTCCTATCTCCCTGGCTGACTAAAAGCAGTCACAATTTTCAGCAAAGGATCCTTTCTTTGTCAATTTTTTTAAATTTAATTTTTGTAAGGATTGTAACATTGGTCATCAAATGCTTTCTTATTTCTCAGGGTGAAAGGTGGTAAGTGACTGCTAATATAATCTCTTAATTTATGCTTCTCTTATGAGTTATAATTACTTGCTTTTGTACAGGCACCCTCTCTTTGGTCGAAATGTCCCGCTTTCCAGTGGATCGGGGTTTATTATGTCTGATTCTGGTTTAATTGTGACCAATGCCCACGTGGTGTCAAGCACCAATGCTATATCAGGCAGACAACAGCTGAAAGTGCAGCTACAGAATGGAGATACCTATGAAGCAACCATCAAAGACATTGACAAGAAATCTGACATTGCAACAATAAAGATTCACCCTAAGGTGAGTGCCATAAACAGATGAATGAATTAATTTGGGAACCCTATTTCAGTTTCATTTAGTAGAGTGATTGGCTGGAATATGTGTTTAGGGATTCCTTGGAAATGTATTTAGGGAAAATTATGTACTGAAATACAGGCCTGCAAGTTCTTCATATCTTAGAATTAAATTACTTTGTCATCTGTGCTAGGAACTGCTAAAAATGCAGAAAAAAAAATGCAGCTCAGTTAATATGTGGCCAGATTCTGCTATCTTTACCTGAAGACCCAGGCTATTTTGGCTAATCCTTCTAGCTTTGTGCCAGTACATGGACTGCAAGGTGGTACATAGTGTAGGGAGAGCAGCAGGCTGGTCAACAGCTGGTTTGTATGCTGTTTCTAGGAGGAGGAGGGAACAATCTGCTGGAAACCGGGAAAATCTGTTTCAGGATCTTGCTGACTTTTTTTTTTTTCTGGATGCAATTTGCAAGGTACTGCTGCTAGCAGGTTGTTTCTGAAGACAGTTTAAAGCAGTAACACCCTGCAGTATACTAATTTTACCTGGTGTAAGTTTTAGGTATATGATAGTGAGTGACTTTCATTAATGTAATGGCAACTGGATGTTCCTAACTTCTTTCTAGTTTTTGATCTTTCCAATCAGGTTATTTTCAGGTATAAACTAATGCTTATTTCTTTCTTTCTGTGTTTAAGAAAAAACTACCAGTATTGTTACTGGGACACTCTGCTGATCTGAGGCCAGGAGAATTTGTGGTAGCGATTGGAAGTCCGTTTGCCTTACAGAACACTGTCACAACAGGTATTGTCAGCACTGCTCAGCGAGATGGCAAAGAACTTGGCCTGCGAGACTCTGATATGGATTACATTCAGACAGATGCCATTATCAATGTAAGTACTAGGTGTGTGAGGAGCAGAGCTTCACAGTTCTGGGACCTTGAAATCCCCACCTATTCAGCAGGGAGGTGTGTGCTCTGAAAGATAAAACCACTAAATAAAAGCAGCTTTGTTTAAAATTGGTGATAGGCCTTTCTTTTTGTAAAAGACTATGCAGTGTCTGTAAGTTGCGTTCAGGCATTAGTGGTGTGAAAGGTATGATAAATAAAACTACCCTCTTTGAGATTGTCTGTGAAGATGTTACATATGACAGGCCCTTCTCATTCTGTAGATTTCGTGCAGTAACACGTGGTTGTATAGACCAGCAGTAAATCAACACATTTCTCTCTCTGCTTGTTCAGCTGATCTGGCCAAGCAAGCTGTAGAATAGAGCCAAAGTTTCTTTCATCTCCATGCATTAGAACCAGATGGAGTAGTCAAGCTGATAGTATCTGCTTCAATTTAATGACAGGACACCCAAGGAAGAACTTAGGGAGAAGGCTGGTTTTTTGTTGTTGTTCTTGTTTTCCCTTTGCACATCACATACTCCAAGTAAGAACTTAGATGTAAAGTAACATGAAGTTTGAGATACAGTTTGGAGCTAAGGATCCTAGCACTGCAAGTTATATAGAAATACATGAAAATAATGTCCCTTCAGAGCAGCTTGGAGGGATCCAAAGAGATTAAGTCCTTGGGTGTGTATATAACTTGTACTGATTCTAAAAAGAGTACTGCATGCATATCTGAGGTAGAAAATGGCCTGAAATTTTATGGCTTAAATCTGTTATACATTGAAAAGAAAATATTTTCAGGATTTATGTGCTGGACCTTAATGTCAAATTTGATATAACAAGTCAACGCTTAGCATTTTACACATGCAAAGCGCTTCACAAATGTTTGTCATCACAGACTTGTCGAAGGTAATTGTACGGGAAAAAGAGGGTAATTACTTTTTGTACTAAGATATGACATAAAAGTGAGCTTTTTCAAAAGCTTCTATATGATCCAGGAGCTGAACCTCTTAAGACATTTAATTGGAATTACTCTCTTCAGTTGTATAAGGAGAATAAGAAAACTTGGGCTAAATGCGTTACTCGGGTGTACGAGCTGAATTGGTGGCAGAGACAGAATTAGAACATGGGATTCTTGACTTCACGCTTATACACATTCCTCAAGATCAAACTGCTTCCTTGTATATACTTAGGCATTCACTGCTCTCAAAAGCTAATGAGCAAGTTTAGACAAGGATTAGGAGAGTGTGTCAGATAATGCTAGACCAAATGGAATAGTGATAGCAGAGGAGGTAAGGAAAATGACAATATATTTGAATAGCTTTGCCATCTGAAACCACAAAATATGAAGATAGTCCCTGGCATAGGGATGCTTTGTGCTTAGCTAATGCACTAGTTTTCTCTTGAGAATGGGAGGAGTTTGAGAGCTGGTCTATTCAGAGCATTCCTGTGGCTCAGCCAAGACTTTCCTGCAGCAATGTGCATGCAGCTGCCTTCTGAGAAATAGTAGGACAGCAGGAACATGGGGCAGGAGAAAACAGGGCCATATGTTCCCAAATGGAGCTATACTGCACATGCTGAAGTTTGTTCTTTATCATGTCCTTCAAACAGAGGACAAGTGAATGATAGATGATATGCTGAGGAAAGCTGAAAAATCATTACCTTGGTTCCTTTGTGTCAGTCCGATATAAAAATCAAGTGTGTAGCCTCTGATCACTGAAAAGGTACAATGTAAGAAACTGATCTCTGTTTAAACTTGAACTTCGAAGCTGTTTTAAAAACTTTAATGTCTGCTTTATTCTTAGAATCTGTAAGGTTTGCCCAGTGCTATCTAAGTGTAAACAGTTTTATGGCTCATGTTGCTGTAATGCATCACTTAGCTTTTGTTTCTTTTGAGTGGTAAGTTGCTGCTCTTGGCTGTTCAGTAGACCTACTTGAAAACTCCTGGCCTCACTCAAAAACAAACTTGTTGAGCCAACATGAAGATGGACAAGAAACTTCTCCAGCTTTCATTTCCTGGAGTCCTGTTGGATGTTTCCTTTGAAGGCCATTAGGTATTAGGCAATTTTGGACTGCTCAGAGCTGCTATATGCCCTCCTCAGAGAGGGTTGCATGTCTGTGGTTACTAAATTAATCCTTACGTAGTACCTACCTCATATACTGTGATTAAACATGTAAAGCACTGTGTTCTTCTCCAGTGGAGAATAAGACTAACAATGTTACAAACCAAAGTGATGAATAAAAATACTTAAGACCTGTACATGCACCTCACTGAAATATAACTTTAAATAGCAATTAATTATTTCAAAACCTTGTTCTGATAGTCTTTAGAAGAATCAAAATACTTGCTTTAACTATTTAATGATTCTTCTTAATCTTAACGGTCTAACTGTTTGGAGTGGTAAGTTGCTGCTCCTAACTTAAGGCCTGTTTCTGAAAAGAAAAAAAGTCTAGTCATAGGAGGTGTGAATGGGGAGGGTAAGACCTACCTATAGTATTCTGTGATCAATATTATGTCCTTCAGTGCTGCCTAAGAAATGACCTGCTCTCTTTCATTTACTTACAAACAAAATACTGTTTGAAATGAAAATTGCATTTCCTACAGTGAAGCACCAATTTATTGTTCCCTTATGTCATTTTTACAGTATGGCAACTCTGGAGGACCTCTAGTTAATCTGGTAAGTCCAGGTGACTTGGTTTTTGTTTTGTTTTGTTTCAGGAGCTAGTTTGAAATAAGTGGGAGAATATTTTTTTTAAAAGATTCATAGGTCATACCAGGTTCCAGTCATTCAGGCTAATGGTGGGCAGATACCCTGAAGCGTATTAGCTTCAGACTATGCAGATTAGGTCTCAGATCATACACCATTGAAAAACATTTCCCCATAGAGCAGAGGAAAATTTACACAGCAGTGAGGAAAATGGGATCCAGTAGGAGCAGTTATGCTCATTCACACTGTGAAACCTGGGGTGCACGGCAAAGATGGGACCTGGTTAATCGACACAACTGATTTTAAATAGGATTGCTTTGAACCAGCACTGATTTTGCAGGTTGACGAATTGTGGCTGTAGTGGTAGTAGTGACTCCACTGCCCACTCAGTGGAGGGATTCTGTTGCCGAGTGGTGGGATGGACCTTGGATGAACAAACTGTACTGTAATCTCTCTGGCCATCACAGTTAAATGCAAAAGGGTTTGTGAATCAGAGCCTAGGTCCTCCTTTACAAGTAATGTTTATTTCTTGAGTGATTACAACACTCTAAAATTTCTTATACCAGCTTTTAACAAGAAATGCTAGGCAGTGAGCTGAACCCTGTCACTTAAAAGCAAATTAATTGGGTGCTGTCTCTTAACAGGATGGTGAAGTGATTGGGATTAACACCTTGAAGGTCACAGCTGGAATTTCTTTTGCTATTCCTTCAGACCGCATCACTCAGTTTCTCACAGAGTCGCATGACAAACAAAGTAAAGGTAAGGTCTGGAAGAAACAGTGGCATCTTCTAATTATTATCCTGATCTGTTGGTGAAGTGCCAAAAGACATGGGTCTGGGATCCTATTACTTTCAGCAGCATTATTTTACAGTATAGAATGCCATAGACATGGAAATAGAAAACAACTTCACGGAAGTGGGAAAGACATTTTATTACTCAAACCCTGAAGAGTAGACAGTATCTGTATAAATCTGGGAAAAAGGGCCTCTGAGGACACAGATGAGTCATTACAGTCTCAAATGGTCTCGAGAACAGATGGTGACTTGTTCAAGGAGTCTTATCCTCCTCTTTCACATATTGTCCAAGCAAAAAGTAGATTAAGGTGTACTGTGGAGAATAAGGTAAAAACTTTTTAAAACACTTGTCCATGGATGGAGTGTAGCATGCACACTATCAGCAGATGATCTTTATTTTGCTATGGTCATCTGTGTCCGTGCTATATAATTGGATATTGGGATAGACTCTCAGGCCCTGGTGGAAGAAGAGCTGTGTACTAATTCCTGAAGAAATACATGGGAAAGGGCAGAGAGGCAGAAAAAAAGACAAGCCTCTGCACTAAAGAGCATGTAAATCTGAATATACCAGTAACTGACAATTGCAGTACTCAGGCAAGTAAAAAAAGTCTAGCCTCGTATCTGTCACACTGTACTAGGTGTCATACTACATGCTGCACAGCCAAAGTTGATCTAGTAATGCTTCACCCAGGCCCAACTTTCCTTTCTCATTTGCTTGCCAGTTTATCTGTCCACACCCTACTCATCTTTTATTGTGAATGTTGGCTGCTGCTTGTCTTGAATCTTTTTGATATTAATCTTGTCTTCTCCTGAGTTCATCCAGTTCCTGATGCCAGGGTTGTTTCCCTACACCATTTTCCTCTCAGTGTTCTCTCAGATACTGTTATTTCAGAAACTTGGCTTAGTCAGAGGTTCTAAAGTTATGCACGAGCTTGTATATTTGAGACCATCACAATTCTGATGGCTTCCCTCATCTGTGTTTTGCTGAATTCCCCAGATTAGATTGTTTTCACTTGCTGATTCGGAGGGAGTTGATGAAAAAAAATTGTGTGCTGAAAAGTACATTTCATACTGACATAATTTTGTTCCAGCCAACACGTCAAAAACCCCTCTTTATTCACTCAGGTTACTAACTGTTGGCTTCTGAGGGAAGCAAGTCTGTATCATTAGTGATGTTACCATTCAGAACCCAAACTGCTCATCTCTAAACAGGGAGGAGCGGTGGCTCACCCTGCAGGCATGGCTCTAGGGGCATGAACGCAAGCCTTGTGCAGAAAGCCCACCATCTGCCAGTGGGTTCCTGGTCAGTGAAGGGGCTGGAAAGTTGGTGAAGGCTAGAGATGCCACTGCTGAAATCAGCCACCTTGCTCCTTCAGGCACTTTTGCCTCCATAGAATGATGAATCCCCTGAGCCCAGTTAGGGGGCCTAGAGATAACTTTGCTTATGGAACCCTAAGAAAAAACATAGTGAAAGATTCAAGTTTATCTTGTGATTGTAATATACTGTCTGATTTTTTTTCATCACTCGCATCATCCTCTAATCAAAGGAAAAGGATTCACACTTTTGGCATCAGTGTGACCATCACTGCTTGGCATACCCTGGGCACAGGCGATTTTTGCTTTTTTTTATTTTTAGAATTTTTTTTGCTTATGCTTGTATGAAGTACCTCTTGCGCCTTGGCTTGCTGCAGGCAGAAGAACAGTCATTTGCAGCCCCTGATGAATAGAAAAAGAGAATTTCTAGGAGATATTTGCACCATATTTGAGACTTAGTTTGCATTTTTTTAGGCCTTTAGTAATAGTTTTCAGGTTTGTTGTATAGGCGTTATTTCTTGATATAAGGGATTTGTGTAAGCAGAATTTTTTGGATGTTTCTATGATGTTTTCTTTTTCTCCAATTACGTTTCAGTAGTTTCAGTGGGATCCGCCCTTATGGTACAATTAGGTCATAGAAATAAGTTTAAGGGTATTACTGTTTTGCTCTAAATATCATATTGCCTGAAGATGATAAAATTCCCTTAGGAAACCGCTCTTTCCAGATTTACTCTGGCATATAGGAGATACTCAGAATATTGTTTAATAAGTTTGACCTTAGTCTTTTGAATCTCAGTTGATCAGATAATTACCAGTTTTATATAGAAGTCATATAATTTTGAAGTCACATCCATTGTATATAACTGCAAGTACATGGTCTACTGAAGTACAAGAATGGAGAGGGGGGAAAAAGGAGAGGATGGCATTTGAATGAAGTATTTGCACTGATTATTATTATCTAAACATCCTATATTACCTAATGCATGGGTAATACCTAATAATACCTAATGTATTTTTGGCCAAAGATTTCCCACTCTCTGCATAGAGATATTTATCTGTTGAATGGTCTGAAAGCCTTTGCTAATTTTGGATTTATCAGTAATAATGTTAACCTCCTTTTATAGTTAGGAACTCCTAAACTGGTGCATGAAGTTAAGTGTCTCCAACTATATCTCAGTTTTAACCATCTGTGTGTTCTGTCTTTACTTCTGGAGGTCATACATACTTAGGCATTGACTGATTTTATTTTTTTTTTTTTTTTTTTACTTCAGTGTCTTTTGTTAGTATCCCATAGGAACTTCGTAGTTTCAGTCGTGGCTCTGCCATCTATTCCTAGTTTAGACTTGAGCAGAACAGTAAAACTAGAAAGCGTTCAAACATGGATCCTCTAGAATGGAAGACATAAGTTAGCAATTTGACAAAATATTAAAGGAGAATCCAGCCTAAGAGGTCAGCCTGGCCTCTCATATAATGTTAGCAGAAAAGTAAGTAAACCTTATTTCAGATGGGCAAGGAGAAATGGGGGAGCTCTGCACTGTCCACACCCAAGTTTTTTATATGAATCCTCATTTACATCCCTAGAACACTTTATTAGTTGTGTTGAAACTATATGCTTGCCTATGTATTTGTATGATTATTACTGATAATTATTACCAATAGTCATGAGGGCTGCTTAGGAGCCTTGCTGAGTATAGATTCAGACTATTGATTAAATTAAGCTATACAGTTTTTATGGAAGGTACACTGCACATAATTCAGCATTACAGACTCAAGCCGTTTTCATGGTTTCTGTTTGGCAGTGGAATATCTTTTGTAAATGCTTTCAGGACTGCTCATGCAATCTGCAGGACGATCTAAGTGCAAAAGGAGTGAGCAGAAAAGTAGGAGTTTTGCCTGCCGCTTGAATAAAAAGTGCAGGATTCGTTTCTTCACTTGGAGATCTTGGTGATATCCTAGCCCCACTGAAATCAACTACAGTGGGGATATTCATGTGCTGGAGTTACTCATGCCTTTAAGAGTTCGAGTACCTGACCCCTTAATTTGGATTTATCAGTTCTTTTTGTGACAGTTTGTAAGTCATAAACACTTCTGCCTTCAGCCTGTGTTCATCTGTCTGGTTTGTATCTCTACTGTTAAAAGCATCAATAAAAAAAGAAAAGTTTAACAGTAAAGCAAATGCTTTCCTTACTGTGGAACAGAAATCTCTGTAAATAATGAACTGCTTCTAGATACATGGGGTCAGCTGCTTGTGACTTTCTATTAACACAAAACAGATTTAAGTTTAAACTAGTGGTTGAGGCTGGTTTGCTTGACTTTGTACCACTGGAATCAGTGTTTAATCTGGCCTGGTGTTTACAAAAATGAAATGCGATTTGAATATCTTTCTCTGCTGTGCTATGCTCGAGCTTTAAGCTGCAATGGTTCCACATTTGTCCAGCTTGATTGTTCCAACATATTAACCTTCTTTGAACTACTGCTGGGACTTCACCCCGGTGACATGCTTCTTAGATTTACGACCTCACTTTATTCCAGTTCTTCTAATTATTTTCTCTTCTGCCTCATGATTGCGCATATTGCCAGAATGACAGGTTTTGAGACATTTTATTCACAGAGCAGATGTAATATGACAGTGGTAGTTCCAGGTGCCACATACTGTTCTGCCAATGTGACTTAACCCTGACGTCAAAATGCCTATCCTTTGGGGATGATAAAACGCTACAACTGGTTGTCTGTGCCTGTTCAGTCTCTGCTGATACTTCTAATAAACTGGACAATTATATTCCCTCTAATCATTGTTGATGAAAACTTTGGGGTTAGTGCAAGATGTTTGACTTGGGTTAAATTGAATGGAACGAACTTTTGCAAAACAAAAGGCCTGAAGTTTTTTTACCTGTATTCTGACATATGAAATAGTCGGAGGGTGGGAAGGGGAGGAATCTAGACTCTGCTGCTAAAATAATCCATAGCTCATAGCTGTTAGTTTTACTTTATACAATAGCGTTCTACTGTTACAGTATGAACTGCTATTTGGAGTGTGGCAAACTTATTGTGGAGAGAAGGCTGAAGGCCATTTTGCATTTTAATGCATGAACAGGAGTGAAATAATACCCCAACCTGCCTAAAGATAAAGGTAGAATGAGACTTTTAGTTGTGAGTAAGTCTGTAGTTACCAGATTAATTTTTTTTTTAAACCAAGCCTTATTTTTACATGTATCATTAGCCACGGGGGAAATAATTCCCTTTTACATCAGCGGCATTTCTGCTGTGTTTTTTCATTCTCCTCCTTGCTGTTTTGTTTCTTCCAGATCAGTTTCTTTTGTCCCATCTTTCATTTTCATTTTTCTTTCATGTAAACATTCCTAACTCAGCCTCCAGAGTATGCTTTGTGCTTCTGCATATTTCTGCATCACACAGGCAATGGCCAGCAGCAAACTGTTTAATGCAAACAGTAAACTGTCACCAGAGATTCTGTCATCTATGTGTCTCATGAAGACAGCTTCATCATTTAACTGTCCACATTGCCGGGATGGGGGAATTATTTTTAGGTGGGAGAATTATCATGTTTGGATATTTTTAAAAAGTGAAAACTTATATTTATGCCACGTAGACTAGAGAAGCACTATAAGCGCACTAGTTCACAGCCATGCCCAAAGCTTTTGAGACTTCAATTTTGAGTAATTGGACTTCTTCATGACACTTCTACTGTAGCTGATTTTGATCTCATTAGTTTAACTTTAAAATAGAGGAGAGCCGCAACATTTCAGGGGAAAGCAGGGATGACAGTTGCAGATGTAAGATTGTTCAGTGTGGCAAATCCAATGTTTAGTAGTCAACGTTTTCACTGACACTAATGGGAATACTGGACATGCATAAGGTTCAGGACTAAGTCCTTTACTTGGGACTGTTTTTCGTAGGAACAGTAGGAGTTAGAGGAGGCTGTGTACATCTCCTTTTCAGACTTTTTCCTCACATGAGAACATGAAGAAGCTCAAAGAAATTGTGAAGCAGTTATGCTGGAACAAGTAAGGGGAAATACTGTTCATACCGGATATAACTTAACTACTGAAGCAGTCACTTCAGGAAATCATCAAACTGCATTTTTTTCATAAGACAGCTGTGCAATATCATGACTACTAAAAGCCAACTACAGAAATGTGGTGCTGTTCCTAAAGGACTGAATTTTCACCATTTAAAATTCTGTAGGGTCCTGGCTAATCATAGAATAGTTTGGGTTGGAAGGGACCTTTAAAGGCATCTAGTCCAACCCCCCCCTGCAACAAGCAGGGACATCTTCAACTAGATGGGGTTGCTCAGAGCTCTGTCCAATTTGACCTTGAATGTTTCCAGGGATGGGGCATCTACCACCTCTCTGGGCAACTTGTTGCAGTGTTTCACCACCCTCATTGCAAAAAATTTCTTCCTTATATCTAGTCTGAATGTACCCTTTTAGTTTAAAACTATTACCTCTTGTCCTATTGCAATAGGCCTTCCTAAAAAGTAGATACTCATCTTTCATATGAGCCCCCTTTAAGTACTGAAAGGCTGCTATAAGGTCTCTCTGGAGTCTTCTCGTCTCCAGGCTGAACAACCCCAACTCTCTCAGCCTGTCTTCACAGGGGAGGTGTTCCATCCCTCTGATCATTTTTGTGATCATTTTGGCTAAACTCTCTGGGTTTTTTTAAAAGCTGCTTTTCATTCTTTGGGGTAGAAATAACAAGCCATTTGCATTAGAATCAGTGTGAGTCTTTTGGTTGTCCTTTCTCTGAAAGGTGGAAATTTTAATTTCTTTAAATCCCATTTCTATGTTTTAACAAGAACACCATATGATTAAATTCTCTTGACCAGTTTCAGATGAAGTGGTAGTTGGTGACAAAATTTTCCATTTACTGAAGTCATGTGATGCTAGATCACAGAAATTTTCCTGAATTTCCTGAAGGAAAACTCTTATGGAGTATAAATGAGCTTCTCTCACCCTCACTTGCAGGGAGAGGGATTGTCATTCTGTACACCAAGACTAATCAAAATAGAAAAAGACCTCAGTGTAGATGTCTATGATTTCTGTTTAGTTTTGTTAAAAGCTGATACATCCTGTTTTAATTGACAGGTGTTTTGAGTCATCAAAGTAGCTATTTTTGTCAGTGTTTGTCTAAATTTCTTAAATATCCTCTGTGTTGTTTTCAGATGGGAAGAAACGTTTTATTGGCATCAGAATGCTGACAATAACACCTGCGTAAGTATCTTAGAAAGGTAATCTTAATCTGAATGATCATGCATACAAGATATGGTCAATAGTGATTCAGAACTTCATCATTCAGCTTTCATTAAAAATCTCCAGAGAAGCCACAAATATGCCTTAGCTTCTATGAATTCTGCAAACATTTTATTGATATTGGTGAAATACGTGTTCTGAGACCTGGAAAATCACTGTCAGTCATTCTCTAAATACTGATAATGGTGGATGCCCTGTTGATAGCTGAGGGAAATTAGGAAGAGCCTGAACATGGATTTTCGTTCTTAACAAGGATGTCTGGAGTTATACCAGGTTTTAGGTGACATTTAAACAAGCTGCTGCTTTCAGGTGACTGTGAGTGCCAGTGACAGATTAGCTGCCTGAGAGTTCGGCAGTAGTTCTCTCAGTGCCAGTGGAGGCCATATGATGTGAGATTTGGTGCCTAACCATTAACTGGAGAGAAAGTAGTTGCTAAAGTGCAAAACTAAAGCTTCGTGCCTCCATGTTAACAAAGCCAGAATATGGACACCCTCTTCCAGTTCTTTACTGCCTTTTCTCTCTCATGTTGCTTTGTGTCTTGCTGTTAGCCAGATATATTCTGAAATAACAAATGAGGGCTCTTACTCTTGTGTTCTTTCCCAGCAGTAGGCACATTTCCAATGTGGCAGTGGAATACAAAATTAAATAAGACAATTTCCAGCTGGGGTTGTAGGAAAGCCATCTTTGTTTATTGAGTTACACTCTTGCAATCGTCCCCAAAGGGTCAGATCCTCAGCTGGAAGGAATCAGTGTAATGGCATTAACATCACCGGGCCACTACTGGTGAAGAGAAACTCAGAATGTTTCTCTGCATAATTGTGAAGTGAACACGATGTGAGATTTTACTGCTTTTGTGGTGTCTAATGAAGCAGTGCAAGATGTCTCCAGGCCTGTTTTCAGGAAAAGGCTACTTGCCTTGGTATGTTTGCTTCAGTGATTTAATTGTTAGCTCTCTTGGTACAAAATCAAATGAAGTGAAGCTGCATGCAGCCATTTTTGCTTGCTTTGCATGTGAAGGACCCCAGGCTTTCATGGCGGACAGCAGAGTAATCCATCATTAGTTTAAAACCCTTTCTTTCTAGAAAGGGGTTTTAACCCACACTGTAAACAGACCTGAATTGTTGTCATCTCCTCAGAAATGAGGGGATGTTTTTAGAGTCTCTATTTTGCAGCTGGTTCCTGTCTTCTTTCTTTAGAAAGGGATGCACAAACAATTCCTCAAGAAAACGAGGAAACTGAAGTTTCCTTGGAAAACTCTTACACTTCTGATCTAGCTGATGACTGCAGTTATCAAAAGCTGTATTGTTCTAGATAAAGACAAATTAAGAATCACTTGCAAAATGAAAGAAGCAAAATAGTTGGCAAATTTCTACCCCATCACCAGCATTAATTCTTTGGGGCAGGAATGTCTTTTGTGCCTGTACAGCACCTAGGACAGAGAGTGCTACTGTCTCTGTGCTCTCTGGGCTACTGTCCTTGTGCTGATCTATAGTGCCCTCTGTGCTACTGCTACAAATAGCAAAAGTCAGGTTCTTGCAGGAGATGTAAGAGACCATTAAATATAGCATGCTTTGCACAGGTAAGTAGTTTTGATTCTCTTAAAATCTATGTTACTTGTTTTAATCCAAATTCAAATCCCCTATGTTCTCATCACAAGAACAAGGGGCAAACAATTAACTGCCAAGTCATTTGTTTTTGTCAAAAAAATTTGAGAATAAATAAGAATTTTTGAATGCTACTGCTTTTGTAGTGGAATCAAATGCTGTGTTCTTCTTTTAGCTTGGTGGAAGAACTGAAACACAATAATGCTGATTTTCCTGATGTCAGAAGTGGAATTTATGTACATGAAGTTGTTCCAAACTCACCTTCTCATAGGTATGTAGAATACATTATTTTCTTCACCGTAAATAAATCTCCAGATAGATACTAGTAGGTAATATTTCTATTTATATTCAAGTACTTTCTCATACTAGTCTTGATTTGTATTTAAACAATTAAAAATTGTGCTTTTAGGTTAAAAAAAAAAGTTAAAATATTTGTGCTAAGATTCTACTCACATCTACAAAACTGAAATATTTCAATATCAGAATTTCTTAAATCATAGAATCATTTAGGTTGGAAAAGACCTTTAAGAACATTGAGTCCAACCATGCACCACTAAGCCATGTCCCTAAGTGTCAGCTCTACACGTCTTTTTAAATACCTCCAGGGATGGTGACTTAACCACTTCCCTAGGCAGCCTATTCCAGTGCTAAATAACCCTTTTGGTGAAGAAATTTTTCCTAATACCCAATCTAAATCTCCCCTGGCACAACTTGAGGCCATTTCCTCTTGTCCTGTCACTTGTTACTTGGGAAAAGAGACCAACACCCACCTCACTACAACCTCCTTTCATGACATTATGAAACACTGACACTGTGCAAATTTAAGGAACACTCCAAATACAATGAACAAAATTTTGTTTTTGAAAAGTACGTTCAATATTAATAAATAGAAAGTTGGATTGAGTTTAAACAGGAAACAGGATAGCATTCACATAAAACACTGTCAGAGCGATTATCTGAGACAATGCTTTATCTTAGAGGAAGAGACTATTTTACAGAACAGTTGCAAAACAAATCAGACACTTCTAAAAATTATTTTAGGAATTATTAAGAAGATGCAAAGGCAATAAAAGCAGCTATTCTGGATTACACTTGAACAGCAAGAGAGAAATAATTTGCCTGTAGTTCAGTTGGTACACTTTGCTTGTCTTGAAATTTTGAGAGTAGTTTAATTTCCAAATTTTGAAATACATATTGGAGAGATAAAAGCATATTCTTGCAAATGGATGGAGTGGAGTCAGTCAGTCATGGCTAAAAGTCTTTTCTATTTCTCCTTTGCTATAGTTTTGTGGAAGACAAAGAGAAAGTTAGACTACTTGTTTTTGCTGGTTTAGAAGAAAATCCTCAAGGAAATAATGTGAGCCTGATTTTGCATTTAGCAAGTACTACCAATTACTCTTTTGCAGTCAGAAGGGTGGAATTTCCCTTCAATGGAAACTAAAACAAGTAAAGATTTATCACATCAGCCAAAGAGGTGGTGAACAGTCTTTGTACTTTTTCTCTGCATAGAATGCATGCTTCCAGCCTTTTTATTCTTGTCTTTGTCTTTGCAGAGGAGGGATCCAGGATGGAGATATTATTGTTAAAGTCAATGGGCGTCCTTTGATGACTTCCAGTGACCTGCAAGAGGCTGTGATGAATGAATCACCTCTACTACTTGAAGTTCGAAGAGGAAATGATGACTTGCTATTTAACATTGAGCCTGAAGTTGTCATGTAAATAGAATTGAGAAAGCTCTCACCATAATTAAACTCACTTATTCTGGAACACTAGATACCTCCTTTACAGCTACAGTAATTATACTTCCTGTTGACTAATGACAAGGTGGACTAACTTAATTGCCTGAGCCATTTCTGTATATAGTAGCTAGAATGAATTCAATTATGCCATTTATAGAAGATTTAACTTTCAAAGAAATTTAAGAACTGTGTTCTGGGGAGGAGGAAAACAAATTTTGGGTAGCTGGTAGAAATGGTGTCCACTTCCAGTTCCTGCAGGTTCAGAGCAGATTCAGTTCTGTGTTTTGAAAGACCAAAATACTACTGGAAGTGAGGGAGCATGCCAAAAGGGGAAATTATTCTTAAACTACAGCCATGGCTGCAGCAGAAACAAGCTATTGCAATGCACAATTGAGCTTTTTTTTATGTAACTTTTTCAATGTGAACCTAGTATTGGCAAAGCTTGTATTTGTTCTTAGTGCTTCTATGCTACATGTCAATGCAGGGAGATTAAATCTGTAAATATCGAAAGGAACAAAAATGGTATCAGGCTATAGAGTGTTACACCTAGGTCATGCGATTTTGGAATATAGTAAATGATTCTTATAGAATTAATGCCTTATTATATATAAATCAAAACGATGTGCTGAACAAAGTTAAGTTTGAGAAAGTGCACAGTTTTTTAAGAATTTGATACGAATTAGTTTTGCATTTTACTGGTAAGCTTTGCTGTAAAATTGTTACACTACTTTTGGCTTGTACTGTGTATGTTTCTACTGTAAGGAGATTAAAGTTTACACAAATAATGTGTTGGTGTAAACCTTTTTTTAAAGAAGTATGTCTTCCCTCCCTCTTCTCTCAGGCTGGAATAGACTCTCCCAAGAGAAAATTTTCTTATAGAAAATTGGCCCTGATGTTATGAAAACCCTTTGCAGCCCTATGATATAATTATTCTGTCCTTATTTAGATTATGTTTAGAAATGCTTTGCACATAAGTAATTTATTTACACTGTTGTTTTCATATTTATGAATTGTACTTTGATGTCGTTTGGACAGCATCTAGCTGGGATCCTGTTGTCCTCAATTCTGCCTGTACAGGACAAGAAACAGAAAGGAAGCACTATTAGCCCTGTTTTACAGCTAGAGCGTGTGAGACTTTTATGTAATAAAGCCAGGACAGAAATTGTTAAGAGCTAAATCTGTATTTCCTAGGTATCCTAAACCACACAAGTATCTTCTTTCTTAGCGAATATTGTTACCGTTCCCAAAGAGGCAGGAGTATCTCTATCTATCTATCTAGAGTGTTTTCTACAGCAAGCTGTGCTTTCGAGACTTGGTTCTTGCGTCTTCAACTCCTTTTTGCATAACAGTGCATCTTTGGGGCAGCTAGAACCTTCCCTTTAGGTTGCCATCACATCTAGACTTTCTGGCTATACTAGCTGACTTGTTTGTGACAAGCCTTGCACCTTTGGGTTTGTGCAATGCCAGGCATGCCAAACAGAGCAATCTGTTCATTACTTGCTGGCTGGCTGTGAATGCAACTATACAGTTGAAAGGCGGATGGGGCATATTCCTCCTAAAAATCAATACTGTTTCTTTCCATTACGTTATCGCCCATGCCTTTAATAATGGCGTGACATCCATGCTGTCACTAAAAGAGCTGTTTTCACTCCTCCAACAAAAGATACCTGGTTGTACCGGTTGTGTATTCCATATTCAGAAGCATCAACTCCTTTCTGTTAAGATACAAACTTAGCATCCAAGCCTGCAGAAAGCAAAAGCATGTTCTGAACTTAGGATAGCCATGGCATGCAGAAGGATGCCGTCATGGCTAAAGTCAAGCCTATCCATACATGTATACCCCATTAGGACTACCATTTTACATTTTGTGAGGGACGTTTGACTCTTTGTGTCTACTGATTAATATTAGACAAGTTAAAATATTTCCATGAGTTTGTTGCTAATTTTTCAGATTTTTGACTAACAAATTGTTTAGTAAGAAGACCCAGAGAATGATCAGCCTCTTATTGTAAGAGAAGCTTTGTGGCTTCCAGATAACACTGTAATGATTTTGAAATAAATTGCATAATAATACTGAATAGAGTCTGAAAGTAACCTAGCAGCATTAAAATTAAAACAATACGCTGTTGTTGGCACTGGCCAAGTGCCTCAGCCTTTTAATCGTGACACTGTATGGAGGGGAGAAAGGCTGTTTCCTTACTCATCAAAAACTGTTGTGTGCTACCAACAGTTACTTTTCTCTAAGCTTTCTCCGACAATCTTGTGGAGCTTGCACATCTTGGAGTCTGTAAGTGCTGTTGCGTTGTAGCAGATTTCACTCTGAGGGAATAAAGGTCAGATGAGGTCCTTTTCGAAAGAAAGCATTGTCACTTCCTTTGGCTGCAGGAGCCTTTGTGTCATTTCAGCTGTGGTATGACCCTTAACTGCAGAGATAAAAGAGCGGACTGTATTAATTCCCACTCATCCCCCTGACATCAGTCAGAGCTGCAAAGGTTAATTGCTCGGTCTTAAGATAAAGTCAGCATCTACTGATGCCAGCAGTTAATGTTAAGTCTATAACACAACCTTGCTATCTTTGTTTCTTGGCTAAGATAAAATAAAACCGGCAGTTGATGTTTAAAACAAAACATTCAGGCAACTTTTCTGTTAGAAGCAGTTACTGGCTGAGTCTGTCAGGAAAAAAGAAGTAACAGAAGTGGCATCTTGATCTCTCAAAGAAACGGGACTGGCGGCTGCAGCTTTTCCAAGTCAAGGTTGAGTCAACAAGATGAATGTTTTTGATATTCATTAGTCTGACCACTCTCTTGTTACCACAAAGATTTCTAAAGCTTCTTCGTTATTTCTGCAAGGCTTAATCAGCAAAATAAGGAAAGGGAGAGCTCAGCAATGACAATATGAAAGATGTGAGCATTTCAGGGTGCTTCTACACTGCAACCCAGCAAGGTCTGCAGTGGGAGCTGCGCAGCTCTGCCAGCAAGCTAACCCCTGCAGGGCAGCTCCCTCTCGCCTGTCCTGCCGACCTGTGCCTGCTGTGGGGCTGAGCACGTTAAAGACAGCTTTTCAGGCTCAATGTTCAGTAGAAAATGAGTGAAGTAACATCATGCACAATACAATACCATTTATAAACAGAGATGCTGTCTGTTAGGAAGACAAGGTATGGGTGAAGCAGAAAACAAGAAAGGGAAACAGCACAGAATAACAAGAAAAAAAATTATTCTTAGGAGACAGTTTTTTTAAAGAAGATATGTCTTTTAGTTTCTTTTATATAATTAGATGGGCATGACAATGGGCCAGATGATTGCTGTACAGCTGCCTGAACCAGGTACTTGAAGACCCCTTTTCTGCAGGGATGGCACCTTGTATTTATCTCTGTTCCCTCAGAGCAGTTTGGGATAGGAGGGATAGGTAAAATCCCAAAACACCAGCGACTCTCTGCAAGAGGAGTAGGTAACGGAGAGAGAGTCTTTAGACTGCAGTCAGTGTGGCACACTATCACCTTCCCTGAGCACCACGTAGCAGCTCCTACCGCTGATTATTTGTGGCTGTTTGCTCCCCCTCTACGCAAGTGCCCCATCGCACTTGTACTTCTGATACCAGTTCAAAAATATGATGTCAATGGAAAGAAAGGCACTTGCTATTTGCAAGCAAGGAAAACAAAGATAATTCCTTCACTTACAGGGGATCTCATAGCTCTGCCCAGGAACTGGACATGATACGAGGGTGCATAAGTCTTGGGGCTTGCCTGCGTTTAAAAAGGCTGGCAAAGCAAGCTGGTGATTTGCAGGCTGTGGCCGCTATGCTGCAGAGACCACTCCCATGGTCCAGCAGTCGTACCTGCTGCAGCTCCGGGAATTTTGGCCTGTGGGGATCCGAAAAGGCTTGAAAAGGCAACAGAAATCTGAATTATTGAGGAGCTTCAGTGGTCACACAGAAAATCAGCGCGCAGCAGCTCTTCTGCATAAACTGTTGTCTGCTGGCTGTTCTGTATGTTCTGCATGAGCTGCTCTGCACGACAACATACCAACCAGCAGAGCCTCCTTTCTATCCATGTCTTGTGACTGCCGCTGCACCAGCTATTCTGTGCCAAGCTCTTCCGCACGGCTTCTTCCACAAGGGCTGTTTCGCGCTTCTGCATTTTGCCCTCCGCAGAAGCTGGTCTGTTTGCTCTTCTCCATTGGTTTTGCACCAGCGATTCTGTACCGCCATATATCCCAGACACCAGTCTCACACTCTTTTAATTTTGTTTTGACTGCTTGTTTCTTGCTTGAGGCTTTGTTGGTTTAGCAGAAATCCGGAAGAAAGAGGAATTTTATTTCTTTTTCCCAAGCTCTGAAGTCTGCGGTGCTGTGTGGAGCACTTCAAGTCCATAGCATAATACTAGGGCAGTGGGTTGATGAAAAGTTTATTTAACCACACGACACTGCAGGGTATAGAAGGTGATGCTGCCTCTTTTAGGCACCACCATCCAGGAGCTGGTGTTCACAGACATGCAAGGTTGAGAGCTTACCCCAGAGGGCGTGTGTATGGATAGCAAGGGTATGCTTTCCGTACCCACATATAAGACTAAAGTCTGAGGATTGCTTTGAAGTAGGAGGAAGAATTAAAAAGGGAAGGGAAAGGGGGCGTAGCATGTTTATTTTATTTTATTCCCCTTACTTGGGTTTCTGTAATCTTCATTTAACTGGATGTGCGTGGGGAAAGCATCCAGGTCTGTGTTTGTTCCCATCCCTCTTCCCACAGTAGCAGATTATTTTTGCAACTTTGGTGTTCTGCAAATAGTAGATTTGGCCTTTTATCCAGACCTTCCCAGTGCTTGTGTCAGCAGACACAACGTGGTGGGGCTTTGCTGTAGAAGAACTTTCCAGGTTATGCCACAGGCTGTAAATCGAGGCAGAAAGGACCACCAGCAGTTAAGGCAGAGTTGCTCAGAAGACCTTGCTGGCCAGTCCAATTCTCTGTCTTCTGGCAAACGTGTGAGGCAATGTGATATTGCATTTTTCTACTAGAAAATGCACAACAGTATATTCACTAGCAGTGAACTAATAATGTTTGGGGAGCACAGAGCATGGCTACAGGAGTGGAGCTTCAGGCTGCAGCAGTCACAAACAAAAAAAGAAGAATAATATATTTATTTGTTCTCTTTTGACTTTTATCCTCCAGGGAGAAAGGTCAGACAGAGTAGGTCTCCCCCTATCCTCCCTTCCTCTTCCCCTCCCTTTCTGTCTAAAGGTTCCCCCGGAGACTGTGAGAATATGTCAATATTAAACAGCATTTCCCCTATAAAGATCTCTGGAGAATAACAGAAGCAACTGCTCACTCTTTCTTTCTTCAACAAACACTGGCCAGGCCTTCACAAACAGTCAACTGAGGCATAGTCAGGAAAAAACAAGTTCTTAGAGGAAGGAGTTGCCAAGGAAAATAATTGGGCATCACAAGGGGTTTGGTGACGCAGCTGCACAGCTGCTAAGTTCAATGACTTCTCGATTGCCTCCATCTGAAGTTGTGTTCCACTATGAAATGATCTTCTACCTCCGTAACTATAAATAGCTGGGCACGATGATTTGCTGCTTGAAATCTCAGAAGTGGCTTGGGAAAAATACCAAAACCGAACCCTATCAACTAACAAGAAAACAAGAAGCCTTCAACTGTCTTCTCAGTAAGATCATAATTGTCAGAGAGAGAGAGTGAAGCTAGAGAGTATAGTGCTAATGCTTTTGAAGATGACTTTCTAACATCTCGGTTGGTCAAGGTGTGCAGTGCTACAGCAGTAGTGCCAAGCGGTCTGTCCTTCTGTGGGAGGAAGTCCATCAGGGTTGGTGTCACATAGACTGCTGGTCGTTTCTTCTCAGCTACCTGGCTAGATGTCCCTTAGCATCAAGGGAAAGAAACAGTAGCTGTCCTCTTCTCAGAAAGTAGAGGTTCAAAACAGGTCCAAAAAGTTGTATCCTAAAAATATTTACTATGAAGCCGCCTTCCTGTAAAGAGAGCCTCAGATGGCCAGAACTGATGTACACATCTGTGCTGTACAAATCCCAGGTTAGGTGAGATGACTTTCAACTCTACAATCTTAAGCCGATTTCAGGATAATGAAGGTTTTGCCTTTGGTTACTAGCTGAATTTCAATCCTAATTCTGAATGAGTGAAAAAGATCTCAACTTCGTCTCATGTCCAGCAGAAGTAATCCATAAAGTTCTGGGGCAATGGGAGAAATGAACTCTTTCTGCAGTAATATGTGATATTTCATGATATTGTCTAGGCTTATGTACAAGAGCATGGGGTAGGTTTTTCAATTGCAGGTAGCAAAATGATGGATCCTGCCTCATTCAGGTGTCAGGCTCACTACACCATGACGTGCCTGCCACAGCCACCTACCAAAAGTTATCTGATCAGAGTTTGAAATGGATTAATTACACCTGCCTTTCTAGCCATTTTACTTCTAAAGCTGTTTCTTTCCCATCTGTAAATCCAGATGCAAGGAACATAGGAAAATACACCTAAACCACCAAAAATGCTCCCAAATACCTTTTTTATGTACATAAAAATATCTGAGCTTGAAAGTCCATCATGTTGGTAGTCTGTGGTTAGACACCAGTACTCTGCTTCCCACTGCAAGTTATGCAGGTCACCTCCTGCAAGCTGCATATCCCACTGGAAAACTAGCTGTTGCTTGCATTAGGGGCATAAAGCTGCCAGTTGTGTCTCTACAGAAAGACTTCAGCATCTGAAATATGTTACTCTTCTGGGATTAAATATTGCCATTCTGGTGGACTAAAATATTGCCATTCTGGCCCATAAATCTTACAATGAAATCCCCCATTTAGGGAAAAGCAGAGAAAACTTTGCAGCAGGTTAAGGGAATTCTGATGTTTTAAAAGCCCTTTACAGCTTCTCAGTGGTTTGCAATGTCAGATGTTATATGAAGAGGAGAAATCAGTGGGCAGAATCTGAGGAAGTGATGAGAGGTGCAATGACAAATATATACCATTGTTTCACACTTTTTTTCCCTGAAAGGTCTGTACATATGGTCTATGTTTTTGCTGGTTTTGTTGCAGTAAATTTTCTGAGTGCTGCTGAGATTTTTTAAGGAAAAGTTATCTGATTTCTTGCTGATCGATATCTTCATTGTTATTGGTATGAGGCTAAACAACATCAAACAGAAATTGAGCATGGTATGAAAGCTGAGGGAGCTGCTTTGGTTTTTTGGGTTTTTTTTGCTTCACATCTGTAACGGCAGCTGCAGAAAAAGACGGACACATGAGTAAATCCTGGCAAATTGAAAAAGAGCAGCCTCTGAAAGCAGCCTGGCAAACTTCTGTAAATCACCACCACGCTTTAGAATAAGCAAGCTTTTCTACAGCTTAGTTATACCACCAAAGCAATTTAATATTTGTGTTGAAAAGAAAACCAGTAATCTTTACATGTTTTGGACTGGTAGGCAGTGCCTACCTACAGATTTGCCTTAACTTAGAACAGTATTTGAAAAACTTATTTTTCAAACTGTTTTACTCCAAAACATGGTAGGTAATTAAATAAAATCAGTATTTTCTTAAGAGAAATGTGAACCTTGTCTAAGATAATTTTTTAAATGGGCAGTATTTTCATAACAGAACATTTATTTTGTATACTGCTGAGGAAATTTGAACAGAGTCAATTGCTAATGCTGTGACATGGAGCCAGGTTCTGAAATGAAAGACTAAGACGTAGAGGTTCTATAAAAGATACCTGAAAGTTAGCTTGTCAGGTAGCAAAGCCCTTCCATGGTCTTTTGGTAGATTTCTTTAATTCTGCTGGCTGCTGCAGGTCAGGCATACATTTGCTTCTATATGTAACTGTGAAGGTTGTGAGAGTTTGCAGCAACTGCTATTAATTACAACAGCTGGGCAGAAGTTGTCTCCCCCAGCTTGCTGATAGCAAAGACCTTCCTTATCCACCTCATCTGACCAGGTTTGAGAACATGCTTCTGCAGATGATAAATCAACATAAAATACACATTTTCCTTTTCTCCAGAGAACTCTGACTCCTGTTTAATGCCACCTACATTCCTCTTCTAAGATGTAAAAATTTGCTAC
This sequence comes from Haliaeetus leucocephalus, assembly GCF_000737465.1. NCBI lineage: Eukaryota > Metazoa > Chordata > Aves > Accipitriformes > Accipitridae > Haliaeetus > Haliaeetus leucocephalus. Next base: position 2,958,306 of record NW_010973342.1, read on the forward strand.
AGTTATCATCCTGTTCAGGTCAATGAAGTTTGGGGGGGTAAGTGCAAAGAGATGCTTAAGCTTCTGAAGGTCAGTGAGGTAGCAGGGAGTTGTGCAGTTAAAAAAAATCCTAGATTTTGAACAAAAGGAACTCTTGACACACTTTCATTTTGCATGTGCAGGATAGGTTTACAGTCACAGATGCACCCTCTGAAATCAAGCCTTTGTGGTCTGTTTTTTTTACGGAAAAAAAAAGAAAGGAAGATGTCAAAGAGTGAAAAATGAGCTACGCGCCATCCTGCTTTCTCTATTAGCATGGAGGAAGAAGTAGGAGAAGAGAAAGGCAATCATGGCTTGAAGCGTCAGCTAGCTCTTCCTGGACTTAGGAGTGGTTGGATGATGCAGAGGTTTATTTAACTAGCTGTGTCTTTATACAGTCCCATTCCCATGGCATTTGAGGTCCAGATTCTCCAGAAGATGTAGGTGGCATGCCATGAATACCTTACAGAGTACATGATTCGCTGTGTGTGGCTCATGGGTACTATATTTCCTAGAGACTGACCATAAGACAAAATTTATATGCATGTGGCAATATCTGACACCACAGCACTGGTTTGTGTCCTGATTTAGGGGAGAAGAAGTCAGAACGTAAACATCTTTCTTGGAGTAAAGATTTTCCGCAAGCTCATCTCAACGCTTCCAATCACAGTGACACATTTTGATATTCATTTATCTCCCTAAAAACACAGCAGCACCTCAGCCAGAAAGAAAATAACTTACATCACAGAGCACACAGAGAATCTGGATAGAAGGTAGGGTGAGAGGTGACATTTTTATTTCACACATTATAAAGCACAGAAATTTGTTATTAAGTAGATGATACATCTGCATCCACACTCTATATGAGTTGCAGGTAAAGAAAGAAACCTTACCAATACCTGGCAAGCAGAAGACAACCATCACAAGCTTATTTTGTACACAATTTGTCAAATTTTTAATGGCAGATATATATTTATAATAAGGAAGAAAAATGCGGTTTCACTCTGTAGTAAGTGTCTTAAGCTAAAATCACACCATTTTGAGAATCTGCTTCATGTCCAGTTTTTAAGTTTATACAAAATAGGAAAGGGCTGCATGAAATTAAATCTTACTGCTTAACGATGTGTAGCAGAAGTCTTTCTGCTGTTAGTACCAAAAATACTTCAGCTCATTCCCACTGATAATTCCCCACCTCTATTTGTGCCAACATTAACAAATAGAAAGTCATATTGATTGTAATGTACTACACAGTGTAGGTTTGGTTTAGATTGAAATTCTCCCCTAAAACCAGAAAAGAAATACCCAGTCAGTGTACTAATTAACTTTCTTTTTTGTGTGTGTGCACAGAGATTAGGAGGATTAGAAAAGGGGGTTTTAGTAGCATAGAGGGTGTTTGTGTTAAACCCAAGATCTAGTCCCATGGCTGTAGCAATAGTATTTTGAAAAATCATTTTTCAGCTGCTATGGTAAATGTTTCTAAAAACAGAGGAGAGGTTTACAATCTGTTACAACAATGAATCAAAATAACTCTGCTCATTTTCCATGCTAAGTCTCAAGAGCCTTGGTAAATACCACGTTGGCTCATTTGAAACAGGAGAATGATTGACAATGTAATCCAACCAAAAAACTGAAAAAGAAAACAGGTAGATTAGTTATTCATCAAATTAATACTCATCTACTCCTTAGAGTTCCAGTCACCGGAGCTGGGTCTGCTTAAAAAATAAACCGTCCGTGAGTCCAGCACAAGTACACCATAGAAACCTAGGGCCTGATCCTACTAAAATCTATGAAGGAAAACATATGCTTGAAGTTAAGCACATGATTAATACATTGGTGAACATTGAAATCTGGTCTGTGCTGGAATTCTCATGATGCGAATATTAAAACATCCCTCCAAATCTCTGCAAGTGAGTGATCTCAACTTGCCAGTCCAACACGTACTTCATCTGCCATTGGTAGCAAGTCCATGGTAGCCCTGATCTTATGAGTGACGAAGACATAACACACACACCTAATTAACTCCAGGTTATATATACTATAAAACATGTCATGTATTCACATGTATTCATTTTGCATGCACCTATGCATTCTATACAAATATAACATGCCAAAAGGGGACATGAATATAAATAAGAATATAAAATTCGTATTCACCAGGGAAATGCAAAGATGAAAGATGAAATCTGTGGCTAGCAGACATTAGAAAATCTGACCCTGGGAACTTTAAAAAAGCTGTCCTTACCCTTGATCAGTTAAAACCACTGGTGGAAGTATTGGCAATAATGCAGAAAACATTGTCTAACAAATAATTCCTTCTGTCATTAGTACAGAGGTATTATCAAATGAGATAATACCAAATGTGGCAGTCAATTCATATGATAATGATGAAATACTTTTCAATTTAACAGTAGCTCAGGATGAAGTTAGACAGCTGTATCTAGAGCTAGGCTTTTTTGTTTTAGTTTGTTGTTGTTGGGTTTTTTTTCTTATTTTATCATCGGGTTCAGATAACTTGTAGCTGTTTTAAAAGCTGTCTAAACTCTCTAATAGTTCATGTTAACTTTCTGTAAACCTTAGAACTGTGGTGACGCTCCATTAATAGCTCCAAGTGAGACTGGGAGATCTCCGACATTTTTAAGGGCTTCTAATTGATGAACATATAAATAAGCATCAAAGGGTAGATTTTGATGGGATTTTTAAGTTAGACTAATAACTTTGCAGCTTGTAAAATGAACTGAAATTGGCAATGATAAATGTGTGGAAAAAAAGGATGATTTTGATTGTGCTTTGCGCAAACCACAGGAATGAGAGTCACATGGCAGTAAGAGGGTGAGGGAGGAGGTGGCTGTTGTAAATAAGCTCTGACTTTAATACAGATAAAATGTTTTCTGCAACTTATTTGAAAAGTAGGGGCTTTGCAGTTCAAATCTATTCCAGACTGTGATTGATGCTGGACTAGCTGTTCAGCTCCTCCTCTGCTTCAGTTCCTTCATCCATTAGATGGAACGGGTAGCAATGCCTAACCTGAAGCACTCTGAAATCTCAGACAAATAAGATTATACTATCGAATTGCAAATGCTGCTTCTATGTGATTAAAAAAAAATGAGACTCAATGAGCCCGTGTGGTCTGCAAGAAGACAGATGTCTAAACAGATATTGCCTCCTCTCTGATGTCCAGTTTCTTCACTGAAACCTTAGTTCATGACTGTGAATATGTGCTTTTATAGATGTCTGAATTCAGTGTCTCAGCAGGGTAAAGGCAATGTGCCCAATTACTCACGGTGATGTCTCTAAGCATCCTAATGTTTAATTTGGACTGGCTTTCAGCTGAAAGTTTAAATTTCAGTGATATTATTGTTATTATTTTTTAATCCTGATAAGTCACCATCCATTCTCCAACATGTTTTGTTTTCCTGGCTCAAATTCGTACTCTATATTTCCCCTTTATCAGAAAGAATCAATTTTGGTGGGGTTTTTTTTTTGGTTTCTTTCTTCTTTTATGTATGTTTTCTTTGTGTGTCAAGTCTCAACTAGAAAATTCTCATGGGATATTAAGGTTCTTATAATTTAAAGACAGAATAGTAATAATAAAATCAAAGTATCCCTTAGAACATTTCTTTTTAACCTTTGTAAACTAATGCCATACTTTGTATCATAGGAAAACTCAAAGCTAGTATGTCAAACAAGATAAATTCAGCCTCGCCAGAAGATCTTTCACTTTCTTGTAATTTTTTGAGATTAAATGGCCAGTGCTTGAGTCAAAACTGGGAGAAGTCAAAGGGCAAGGATCTTCTCCATTTTTTACAGGGTTTGGAGGACAAAAAGTCCCAAATGAAGTTTGCTTTCAATGGGAAACGTTTTGTGAAATGTGACCTGCTGCTTTCTTAATTATATGACACAAGAAACTTGAAGTAACTTATGAAAGATATTTGCATTAATCTTAGACATACAGGCTTATTAATTTGATCTGTTGTCATCCAAGAGAAAAAAAAAAAGGTAGCAAGTAAGGGCAGTTTCTGGAAGTCCATGGTGTTATTCATGTCTGTAAACTGCATCCAGTGCTTGAAAGGTGATGTATCTCCCCAGCTGTGTTCAGCCAGGTAGTAGTCAGCCCCGTGGTCAGTAGTTTTCTGGCCTGACTCAGCTGTGGAGTAATGTGTTATTGTGCAAAAATTCTTCCTGTGTTGACAGATCTTATCTGCACAACGACAGCAGACATTTGTCTGAAAAGGTCGGGTTTTTTGGAAACAGCTTTCATTATCAGACAGCTGCAAAGTAACTCAACAGTTGAACAACAAGGAACAGCAAAAATGCCCATAAACATCTTTGCACGTTAACAATGTGTTTGATTCTGAAACATCTGGGAGCTGCTGGAGTGTTTGCGCCATGAAAACCACCTCAGGGTTTTAAGGTGCGCTAGCAGTGCCTAACTACAAGTCACCTGTCAGCCTCCTCGTAAATCTGTTAGAAAGCAGAATATGCATAGACTGGCTAGTATTCTTGGGTTTTATGCATGGATAATATAGCAGCAGGTGACTTTAATATAAGGCAAGTGATTTGTGCACATCATACAGTATAAACTCATCAGGCAGCTATTTTGATACTGGCAAGACTTCTGAGCAAGCCAGTTTTGAGGAGGAAAATAGAAGACAAGATTTATTCCATTTTCTTTGATTCCTCAAGATGCAAGAAACCATCCAGCCTTTCTGCTACTAAAGCATTCAGAAGACCCATTAGGGATCATACTAGAGCTGTATGTTACGTGCTTCACCACTTAGGTTAGGTCGTCAAATTAAATAACCTCTAGCTTCGTGATCCTTGTCTTCCTACTCCCACCCATTGCTTTTTGCCAAACTGTCTTTACCAAATAGTTGCAGCAGACAAGCTTGGGGAAACATCAGGCAAAGAAAGGGAGGATTTATGAACAGAAAAATCTAAGAAATTCTAACTTTTTAACAAGAGTTCCTACATTGTTATTACCTGTATACAATAATGTAAATCAGAGGGGGGGATGTAGTGAGGCAAGATTTATTCATTAGCTTATCATGAAATGAAGCTAAATAAGAAATCTTCATTATGGCATGGAAAATAGTAATTTCCTGAAAATAAACTTTTATTTTTGTGGAAAAAAACCCATTATCTGATAAATATTGATGAACTCTATTTTCAGTGGTGACACTGAGAAGCAGTATGAAGGCACCAAAGAGTAAACCCAGACACCAGTCAATCACTTCCATCTTTGTTGCAAATACAGACAAGGTACTAGTCTTTGTGACTACAATTACAAGCTGCTGAGAACTGGACTAAGAGCAACAAAGTCCTTTTGCATTTGTCATGAAACAGCTATAATTTTATGTGAAGGAGTGACCTGGATTTGAGCCAAGTGGCCAGCTGGAAAATACACAGCCAGTTTTAGGATCTGTATAAATTACTACGTTGACTCCTTCTAAAGAAACAAAGCTAAAAGTGTTCAGATCCCTTTGAAACATTGCAAGAATCAAACTGCAGATACATCAAACCAAATGGAGGACAGTCTAGTCCTGTCCTGTCCTGTCCTATCCTATCCTATACTTTTTTATGTCTTGTCCTGTCCTGTCCTGCCCTTAATATGATAATAAATAAAAATGTGACTAAGCAGTCCCAAGGTGTTACTCTCTGATACTCTTCTCAAGGAGTGCATACAGTTGGTAAAAGTAATATGATTATGTAATGGTCTGTAGTTTTTTAGCTAAATAAAACAGAGTAAGTTTAATCTCTAAGAAAATGTTCCCCTCAAATCAGAGGAGTTTTATCCTGATCAGGACAAATTCCAGAACAGCTTAGATGTATCCTGAATTTTAAATATAATTAGCTCAGATATTGACCATTTTGAGGTAAAGGGATTGGGGTCCCGAGCTTTGTTAAAGTATGTGACGAGTCAGAGTTGTACCCAAGTTGTCACTGAAGAGATGGGCTACAGTATTTTGCACTAACATTTCCTAAATAATGAAGGCTTTTAGACTAAATAGATAGCCATTGCTGCTGTTGAAGTGAGAAATACAAAGGCACAAGTAACTGTGATTACATGAAAGAGAAACAGAACACACAGTTCCACAGAAATGCCCCAGATGTCATCTTCTTACTTTTTTCCTAGGCTAATGAAGGGGTATCTCAATAATCAAAATCATTACCTTTCTATTCAGAATACCAGATCCAATGTATAATCTGAATAAGATGCAATAGCAAATCTAGTCCTAGTCTCTAATACTGTGAGAGTTTGTCGGTCTACCCCAGATGTATAAATACAGAACTAACGAAATTGTATTTTTGATACTGATGCTGAAGCAGGATAAAATTTGAATCAACGCTAAAGCCAGTTTCACAATGTTTGTTGTGGCGCTGAATATATTGATAGAAAGATTCAACTTCAGTGATTGCCCTTAGGCTCTTCTAGCCTGGAGACACAATTTTTAGTACACAATGAAATTATTCTTGTGACATCTTTTGCAACAGTATCTTATTGTTCAAATAGGATTTGAATATGAAATAGATATATCTTTTTAACTCTACAAATTGTGGCAACTGTTTCTTTACAACAGATGTTTTGTTCCTCTGGGAGAATCTCCCAATTAGTGGTGGCCTTTTGTAAGAATGTTTTTTTAAATGAGGTTTCTTACATCTTTGGCTGAAAACTGAAAAAACAACCCTTAGCATCTTATTGTTGCCTTGAATCTTGAGGCTGTACTTACTTCTACAATTAGATCAGCTCTTTTTCCAGTTACATTTCTAAATCCATTTATGGTGATGCAGAAGGTAATGTGACCAATAATGGAAGATTAAGAAGACTCACATAGAATAGCTTTAATCCGATCCTCAATAGCGTGTAATAAAATCCTATCCTTTGGTAAAGAGTTATCAGATCTCAGAAAATAACCTTTACAACCCTACTTTCCAGTTCTAAATAAAGTAGATATAGTTCTGATAAGATTATTATTAGGATTTTCCTTTCTGGGGCATAAATCAATTCAAATTCCCCTTTTGAAAACTAGATGTATAACTGCTGCATGTACTGCAGTGAATTGGGTCTCCTTTCCTACTGCGGACTGGAACCTCTTCAAAGCAACAACTGACTTCACTCTGTGCGTGCGCAGCCTGAAGCTTACAGTCAGAGCCCAGCTACTACCGAACTCTAAATAAGTGCATTGAATCACACACTCACTCTGACTTAGCCTGGGTTTGTGGTTTGATAGATTTCCCAAAAGCTTCGAGAATTTAGTCTGAGATTTTTTGTGTGCCTGGCATATGGCTTAACGCACAAGCAAGAGTGTGGGAATACGCTTTTTTTTCTACTTCTCCCTCATCAATAGTAAAAGACTTCATCTGTGAAATTTTCTAACATAGACCAGAGTGCAACAGTGGAGCCACAGAGGAAGAAGTCAGTGAACGTTAAGCAGTCATGGACTGAGCACTTCTGGGATCAGTCCTACGGCTTGCATGTAGACCCTTATCTCCTCCTCAGCTTCCTTGATCTTCTGTTGAAGACCTTATCCCAGTGTGGGCTAACACAGTAGCTGTTAGTCCGCCCCATACAGCAGATGTGCTTCAGTCAGTAATGTGCTTACTCATTAAGAGCAAGAAGGGACAGCAATTGCTTCACTTTTGTACTTACTGGAACACGAACATTATGGAAAGGGTTTGGGTTTTTTTTGGTTGGTTGGTTTTTTCCATGTCTTTTATTTCTTCCTTTCCACAAAGGAGATGGATTTAGTTCCATTCAGACCAGCTGACCTTTAAGGTCTCAACAGATTCCTTTTCATGAATTACAATAAGTACGTTAGCTAATTGCACTGGAAGCAAGAATGGGAAAAACTGGGATTTCTTACTCAGTGTCCTGTAAGTGCTGTATGATTTCTGTCCCAAGGGGAAAAACAAAGACCCAATTGGATTAGATTATGAGGACTAGGGTCTGAGAAGCTATCTCAAATAAGTCTTAACTGAGATTAGGTACTGAGGTCCAGTATTGCAATATTGAAATGTCTCTTCTCAAGTGCCACCGATGCTGAGAAACATCTAAATTCCAAAGATGTGCATACCCACAGCTGTATCTCTGTATCTATCCTATGTCAATGCAGTTGTGATGAGACTAAGTTAAGCCAAAATCTGTGTAGGATGTCGGAGTGTCTGCTCCACAGCTTGCTTTTGTAGATGTTCTTGAAGGGGTGTTTATGCTATGGTATTCTCTGGTTCCTTGTGGTGGTTTTCTCTTTCTCTAAAAAAACCCAAACAACATAAACATGTTTGGGAGGGAACATACCCTTTCAAGACAGTATACTTGTGACTCTGCCACTTGCCCAGGAAATGTGGACTCAGGCTTTGATTCCATTCATTGGTTAAGGGAGTTCAAACTACCATCTCTCATCTCCTACTAAACTGGCTTAACTAAGTCACTGTTGGGGAAAATGGCAAAACCTGTGCTTCTATGAGAAAAAGGATTTAGGAATCGTCATTTCTGAAAAGGGCATAGCAACAAGCATGATCTTAGCTTAGTTAGCAGAGTGATCTAGGCTTGGTCCTTGGGTCTTAATGAATTTTATCTAAGGACAGTTTTAACTGGATGGTCCTCATGTACTAGGGACCTAGCACAGAGTTCTGGACTTGGCTCTGGGAGCATGTACTGCACAGCAGGTCGCCTGGACACAAAATCCCTGTGTTATTGTCAGCTTTAGAGTTCTCTTCCTTTCACCTGATTTTTTTTTATTATTATTATTTGTGCTTAGTTATTGGCCAATTTTAGAGAGCTTTCTCTAAAAGCAGTGGAAGTGAGCCCTGAGTCGAACAAAGTCTTAAATCAATGTGAAATGCTCCTGGAAAGAGATTGTCCATACACATCCTTTCTTCTTTGTGGGTGTCTCCAGAGAATAATGATCCTATTTCTTATACAAAGGCAAAAGGGCAAGACAGGGGAAAAAAGTTGACCCAACTGTAAGCATCACTGTAATCAGCTCAGGGGGACAAGGGCAATGCAAACACAGTTCCATAAGATGGAAGTCGCTTTATTAAAAGCATCTGGCACGCAGAGAAATAGGATATTTTGGCACCATCAGAAACTTTATCAAGACTTAGCCATGTAAGGCTGCATTGATTGTTATTTATAGCATCAGCTTAGAGGGGGTATGGAAATTATACCAGGAACCTCATTAGTATCAGCATGAGAGCCGTGGCCAATCTCGCTGCTCTAGTGATTGTATTCATTCCATAGCACAGATACAGCAAGCAGCCAGGGAGAAATCTTCTTAGTGCCTTTCAGCCTTATTATGGAGGAAACATGTAAAAATGGAGAGCAACTACAATACTGACCAGGCAAGACCTTTCAGGGACTGTTACCTGTCTTTTCTAGAGGCACAGACATATACTGACATCCCACCTGCCTTCCTCTCTAGTGGAAAGCAGATTTCTGTTTTCATCAGAAATGAAGCCATTGGAAAAGGGAAAGTTTCTAGAGATAAAACTTTAAAAAGCTGTGATTGTTTTCTTCAGAGGAGAGTGTACTATAAACTGAAACAGTCACGGAATGACATGTGCCATTAGCAGATGTGCAAGTTATCATCTACTGCAAGCATTTCAGTGTGGCAAAATCTGGCATGAAATCGTTTTACTTGTAAACTTCTTATCACTTTGAGAAATTTTCAGTCTTGCAGGCACTTATTTTCTTTAACTAGGTCACCTGATAGTGAGCCAAGTCAAAGAGATGGCTGATTTGTTGTTTAAACCAACATGCTGCCAATTAGAAATATTGCCTATATAATACAAATACCGCTATAGATGTCACAGCTCTGACTTATCCCGAATTTTCAGGCAGTATGTATCTGCTGCAGTCTTATTTTGAATGGTTGCTGTGCTCATGGGTTTTGCTTCAAAAAGCCCTTATTCAGGTCTGAGCGGCTGGTGTGTCTGTCACACTAGCTCTTGTCAAGGGAAAAGCTGAAAGAGGCTTGGTTTTCAAAGGGTTTGAAGTACTGGTATGTATATTTGAGGGCTTTGGTACTTAGCATGTTTGCAGACCGTATCACCAGAGAATTACAGCAGGGACAGACTGAACTTGAGGAATCTCAGTATATATAAAGAGCAGAGCTGCAAAAATATCATTGAAAAGATCATCATGGCTTGAAGTGTAGAATTTTCCCTATGTGCTTGCTACTGCTTATTGTCTGCATTTAATAACATATCCAGATTTTAAAAATTCAAGCTCCTATGCAATCTGACTTTAATCTACTAGTTTTATATTAGGTAGATGAGTGGAAAAAGACATGCAACAGCACTATATTTTGAAATTCTGCATTCCTGTGGGAGTCTGTTAATTTTCAAAGGTTACGGTTCAGGCTCTAACTGAACAACTGGGATAGAAGTTAACAGTCTGAGAGTTTTAAGTGTTATGCCTTAGCTGAATTGGATTTAAAGGTTGGGTTTTTTTTAATCAAGGCTTATCCTGCATTCCTGTATTGGTCTTAATTGTTTCATTTACTAGATTCTTTACTGATAGTAAACCGAGCGATAAAGCGCACATGAAGTACAGCCATGTGAGTAACTGAAACATCTGATTTAACTTGTTTCTCCAGTTTCGTGCAGTCATTCCTAATTGCTTTACCTTTGAACCTTCCTTCTCTGTGGATTAATTACCCAGGAAAACTTATCCTGACAGCCTCACTCATATCTGGAGTTACATTATGTTCAACCAGTGCATCCATTCCAATTTTTTCCCTCAGGCTGAATGTCAGTTTAGTACGTTCTCTTGCCTTATACTTTGGATATTACAGGAAAATCTGAAATGTTTAGGCCATGGATATGCTATTTTCAGGTGGGATTTTTATATTTTATTTTCTCCTTTTTAATAACATTCTAATCTGATCTACTCTTTGCAGCAGTCCCCTCTGAGTCCTTCTAAGGGCTAATTAGATCTACTACAACATATGTACATCTGAATTGGCACTTTAAAATGTATTCTTCTTAATTCTTTCCCCTTATTGTTAAAAATCAGGTGGAGTAACGTCACATATTTTCAAATGACTAAATGGTATCATTTTTCTCATTGCCAGTGCAGAGATCCTTCTGCGTCATTTATCTATGACATTGCTTCCTCTCCTGGACATTATTACATTTGCAGACAAACTTGATGATTCCTAGTAGGCATTTGTACTGAGAAATTACCTGCAATATGCATTTGTCTGTAACTCTGAAAGAATGTCTCTTATTTCCTGATAATGTTTTATGCTGCTTCATTTAAGATTGGGCTTCTGCAATCAGAAACTTCCAGACCCCAAAGACCTTTTTAACTTATTCTCTTGCAAGCTGTCAATAGGTGATTGAAGTTATGTAATCTTGTGTTTTCTGGGCCACAACTGTTGAAAAGGGAATCACCCTGTTATTCCCAAATAAGCTATTAAATAATGACAGAGGATTGCATGGTTTCTGGTAACTCCACTTGAAGTGTAGCAGACAGACATTAAACATCCTGTGCCTCGCATTTTTATAAACATTGGTTTGGAAATCACGAGGTTCGGTAGCCTTCAAAATCCTCAGTAACCACCTGGCTACCGGTAGAAATTAGACGTAAAGCCTAACTTCAGGACATGAGTGACCACTTGGGAGAAGTGGGTTCAGGATCGTGCCCAGGCTATGACTAACACCTGAGCCGGCGTGACAGCTGGCAGCCAAAAGGAATGTCTTCACAAATCGCTTGATAAGGGCAGAGGGAGGGAAGCAGAACATCAAAAGGACCAATAACAAGGATCAACAGCAGTATATTTATACCTTGCAAGTCATCACTCCTTTTAGCTCCTTAAAAATTTAGCTGGAATACAGAACCACAAAAGAGAGGTTTCTGCTTTCCTAGAAGGAAATTGTGTTTCCTCCATGAATGCTTCTAAGGCCTCGTTGTCACATATTTCGGATTGTTTAAGGATATTCACTAAGCCTAGTACCTGTAACTGAGTTAGAAAAAGCATTATTCTGCACTGACTCTATGGAAAATGAGAGCTTCTTAAGATAGGTGCCAACGGATGGGATGATAGAAATATCTCCCTTTGTAACTTGTTGTTGGGTACCCGTTCGAGTGTGGTCAGGGAGAAAGCAGCATTATGCTTTAACTTCGGAGTCCAGAAGTAGGAGTTAGGGATGTGAAATAATTTTAAATCTTATGTAGAGATTCCCACAGAGATAATGACAGCCAAGGAGCGTATTTGATAAAGTAGGTAGGGGAGGAAATGCTATTAGGCAAATTGGAAATTTGGGGTAATGTGGTGAAAAGAAACAGTCTGAAGAATGGAGGAGTGTCTGGCAAGTGTTATATAACTGAATTTATTCTGGCCAGCTTTGGGTAGAGAAAAGCCAAAGCCCAGAGCAGGCTCTGGTAAGGACCGCCCAGAAAGAACTGGAATGGAAAAAACTTGTGCAGCACTTTGCAACTGTCCCAGATTCCTTTGTCAGTAATGCGAAGTGCTCTTTACCGATTGCCTTGGATGGGGCTGGAGGTAGTGAGGTAGTGTCTGAGCTTTAGCATGTACCTAGCAGCTTTTGCGCACGCGCAAGCTGAACTGGAGGAGAGGAAGGATGAGTCCCCCATATTTCTGCAGAGAAAAAAAGAAATTCTGTTTATTTTTTCCCAGTTTCCCTACCAGCTCTAAGCCATTGTAAGAACACTCAGCTCATTGTCTCCACAAAAGACGTTACCAGCAGAGCAGCTGTGGTGTTTCAGTGAAGCATCTAAAATTAAATCACATGAAGCTGTCTAATTTCTTATTTTCCCATTCCAGTAAAGCCTGTTTTCTGGTTCAAAAACATCTTGAGTGCCCTCAGCTTTTCATGACCTACATTCCATGCATTAGATAGTCTCACCCTGTCCCCCACCAGTGACAGACACCCAAGGACAAAATGTCAATAATATTTTCCCAGAAACAGAGATGATGCATGTCTGAGTCAGGGACAGAGAAACCAAAGGGTGTAGAAAGAATACAAGCACAGAAAGATGAAAATTATGCAAGAGAATCTGCCAAAATTTGTTGTCCTCATAATTTTACATGAACACTCAGTATATTCAGTATCAAAGTGGTGCTATTTGCCTCTCAAAGTCTTGGAGGTGAAATAATTATTGTTTCGCCTTTTAAAGATATTGTTAAATTAGGTGTCTTGTTTTTGTTCTATAATTCTCTATTGTGTAAATTGATCTGGGCAATTGCTTTTACTGTGTATCCTTCAAATCTGTGATGAAGCAATTCTAATTTTTGACCTGGATACTTAGCAATGACATCTATTAGCATGACATATGAGTGTTTTAACTATATAGTAGGTATTTATTCTTGAAACATGTCTAAGCAGTGTTATTACTGAAGTTGTGAAGCAGAGGCACAGAGAGATTTAAAGACAACCCAGAACAACCAACAATGTAGTAGCTTGAAGCTGATGACAGCCAGAAAATATGAAGACCCCTTAAATGTCTAAGCCTTTTTTTCTGTCTTGAACTATATAATTAAGATTGCATACCTTACAACATTTAGCTTTCTTGATAGTATAAGATTAAAGGTTGTGATCCAAATGGGGGTGGTTGTTAATCTGTTGGTTTTTAGAACAAGAACCCAGATGATGAACTTTAGAGGGTACAGAAAGAACAAAGGTCTTTTTAGCCAAGTATCCTGCATTTTTGCATAGCCAGTAGCATCTTATAAAGAAAGACAGTAAGAACAGGGCAAGTAACCAGTGATACATGGTCCTTGTATTATTTTCCCAGCTAAATATTCCCCTGTGACTTGGGGAATTTGAGCTTCAGGTTGTATCTGAACTTTTGTGCGCAATAATATTCCGAAGAAGACTTCCCTTTCATTAATTTATCTGGTTGCTATAAGAGGATCCGTCTACATACTCCCTGTTTTAATACCTTCCCCCTAAGCATCTGCAGAGTATTCTCAAAGACAAAATGGTAGATCACACAGCGAGAGCTGGTTCTCCCTTTGGGATGGTGCCTTCCATTCAGCCTTAAATTGCTTGGCTTCTGTGGTTAGATTGACTCATGGTGGCACAGTTGTAGAGTCTTCATTCTTGGAGGTTTTCAAGACCAGGCTGGACAAAATTACAGGTCGCTTGATCCAGCATTGGTGACCATCCTGCTTTCAGTGGGAGGCTGCACAAGATGACCTCCAGAGGTCCTTTCCAGTTGACATGTCTATGATTCTGTGATAACTGATGTGGTTGAGGGAATCTGAAATAGAAATTTTTTGTGGTGAGGCATTTGTAGCACTCAGAACAGTAATTGGAAATTGTGGATGAATCCAGTGTAATAGTATTTGTCTCTGTAGTCCCATTCACATTAAGGAGAAGTCATTATAGATTGAGCTAGTTCATCCACTTGTATTAGCAAATCAGTTGCACAGATTTCAGCAGAATATGCTGGATGGCTTCAGTGGTTGGATGGAAAAGTGTTTAATCGGAATAGCAAAGTGGCAACGCTCTAGCCAGTGGTTTGTTGTGACTCTGCTACAGAGGGCCTTTATGCTTCCATTTCTGTGTCCAAAAAAATCCATGTTTAGATTCTGTAATATGCTTTGTAAATATTCTGCTTGTCACACTGATAAACTGTTTTTCTGTTTTGAGGGTAAGTCTGTGGGCTGTGGATGTTTCGGATAGGCCAAGTAAACTGAGATATCAAATTTTGTTTCACATACAGATAAGAAATTTGGTGATATGAACTATCCCATAGGTCTCTGACTTGGTTTCCTAAGAGGACTTTGATGCCTTTAGACACCAACATTTTTAGTTCATTGACCCACTGAGTGCAAAGAATAAGTGTGTATGAAGTACATAGGCTCCCTTTGAATAGCACGGGGAAAATTAGACATCTTGGAAATACATAACACATGTATTAAGCAAGGAGAAGATTAATGCTAACCAATAGGAAAAACTAAGAATGGGGTTTTTATACGTTATGAATACTATCCCCCTCCAGAGCATAGACTCTGGATTCAAGCCTACAGAATGGTGTATCCATCCATTTTAGAGCCTAGAGTCTTGTGTGGCTAGACATTTACATCTGGTTTTTGAAAGAACAATGCTCATGCTTTTCTTTAAAAATAGGACTCCTGAAGGCAAAAGCCGTACTCTTGTTTTATATAATGATCTTATGCTTTAAGCACTTACCAGGGAAAGAGCCGGTCCAGACAGACACTGCATGTAGGGCATTCGACCCTATTGTTCCTACTGGATATCAGTGCCCTGGCCTCCTGGGCTATGCTGCAGAGAACTGGAGCTCTCCCTCTCCACTGTGCCGAAAGGAATCCAAGTTCCAGCAGGGGACAAAGCCAGAAGGGGTACACAACTTGTGGCTGGTGTGGAGTGGGGCAGTCTGGGGTTTGGGTCTGTTCTAGCACAGCTAAAATTTGCACTGAAAATTCTTTGAGCAAAATATAGGAAGAAAACTTGTACTACAAATACTATTCTGTCTTTTTCTTGAGATTGGGAATCTCTCTATATTAGCTGCATGGACCTCTTTGGGCACAGCTGGAGGAATGGTTTGTTCCTGTATCCCACATGGGCACAGGGCAGGCAGCATGTAGCCCGAGACATTTGGGCATCAGTACCTTTATTCCACCCAAATCCTCTCTTCATGCCCTAAGTTCCTTGCTGGCTGTAGCTCTCAGTCACTTGCATAAATCTACACAGATTAAAACCAAGGACTGAATCCAGACCACCTCAGTCTAGTCTACAGCCCTACTAAAAGCCACTGCTCCTCAAATGCATAGTACTGCTTTAAGAAGCAGCCTGTGGGCTCTTAAGTTTGTGGATGATTTCCTCCTCTGGCAGTTGTTCTCAGATTTCCTCCGTTTCAGGAAGGTGAAAAGGCTTTTCTAAGAAAACCCCAAACCAACTGTGCTTGATCAGAATCCTAGGAAGTCATTGAAACCTTTCTGTTGAGCCTTGCAGCATGAAGCTTTGGAGAGCAAAGGCAAAAGACAAGCTGCTTTAACTCAAGATAAGCTTTAACCTTTCTGCTGTAGACAAGAGGAAGACTTTAATTCCATGGAGCTGAGTTTTCTGTGTTTGATGCTGAATGAAAAGGAAAGCTTTGCTGGCACTGGTGGACACAAGTAAAACTGTACAAAGTTAGAGGCCAAGCCAAACAGTGGAAAAAACAGCGACTGACTCTTCTTAAGCTCAGCTGTAGGTGAAATAGCACCTTAGGTTTTTTCCAACCAAAAAGTCAGAAAACTCTGGGGTTTTTGGTTTAATATACAAATCTTAGAAAAATTATCCAGAATGGTTTGTAATTCTCTACTTTGGCTTCACAAATAAATAACTGAACACTGAAATGAACTCTGGGCAGCATAAAATCTGGTACCCCAAATAGAATTTCTTATTCCAGGAAGAGAGATAGGAAATCTGGTGTGATTAAAAAAATAACGCACAAGGAACAATTCATATTTTAGGGAATAATATGTATCGGCACGTTCAGAGTCTTTTAAAATGTCAATTTTAAAAGGTAAATTTAAAAGGTAAATTTAGAGACCAAAATCAGGCCACTGAAATCTTAGAAAATAATTCTTTGAGCACAAGCATTTTTCTTCCATTGATATCATGCAGCATTTTCCACAGGCCCACTACATCATCATGGTACCAAATGAATTAACAAAGGCCCACTTATTATTTTTCTACTGACTTCTGAGTTTTGGACTATGTACTATTCAAATTCTTTCTTTATTCATTGCGGTTTAGGCCATGTCCTGGCTGAAGCTTACTGTCGTTATGAGTTAGGTGACCGGATTCTGTGAATGGTCTTTGTCTGCTTTGCTGTAACATCAGTCCGGTCTGAGCATCTTTCAGCAAAAAGTCACCAGAATTCAAACTGATATGGAGGAGACATTTTTATGTACTGCATCTGGTGATGATGCAGCCATGGGGACAGTTAAATCCACCAGAGGAACAATAATCAAGTTTTTGGCATAAAGGGCAGTGCCATCTTAAACTACTGTACCCATTTCTGACTAGGCCTGATTTCTTATTTCTTGTCTTGTAAAAGAAATAGAAGTATTTCGTCATATGCCATTGCTGAATTCAACAGGGTGCTGTCAAGCAGTTAAATAATTTAGAGCAGAAGTAAATTGACATAATTTATAGAGACCAGCTGTGAAGGAGAAAAATGCGCATAGATCACCAATGGGTTTCACAGCTACTATCTGGCAACAGCAAATGACGAGACTTAGGAAGCTGGGTATCCGTTACAGGCTAAAAAAAGTATGTTATGACTCCCAGCTTGTCACTTTGTGTCTCACCTTCTCCAACATGTTTCTATGACTGCACTGATTTTCCTGGGCTTCTTAATACATGTAATTTGGCCGGCCCCAGTTTCCATCCTCCAGCAAAGGTTTAAATCTTTGTTCACTCATTTTCAGAGCGTCATTCCCTTCACTGATCTGTCTTTGTCCCCTCTCCCATTCTTCGTACACCGTTTCTCCTCTCTGCTTCCTCACACACAAGTTCATGTTTCATTTGCATCACCTAGTCTTCTGTACTGAAATGTCTGTGTCCCAAAAAGGGGGGAATCTGGAAGAGACAGATACCCTATTTCTCATTCTGAAACCCCAAACTACAGGAGATGTGAGAAGCTTAATACCATTCAGTGAGGACAGGATTGGTGCAGTTTAGCTTTTAAAACAGAAACTGTTTCTGCTCAGGCCATTTAATCTGTGAATTCATAGAAGTTGATCTTGTAAAACTTTGTCTAGATTTGGTGGAAAACAGTGAAAGCATGCTCCGTGTAAGAAAACATTATTTTCACTGTGTTTCCAATATGTGTTGTAGCATAGGCTTCTAGCTTCTCCAAGAAGATGTCTGTATACTTTTAACATTCCAAAAACTGTTAAATTTTTCCAGTTTTCTTCTTGGAGAAAACTGAACAGTTGCACAATTTCGGCTGATACTTGCCAGTAAAATTCAGCCTAAGGCTAAATTTTCTGAGCAACATCTAAAATTTCAGCCCAAATGGTTCGGGTCTGGCAAAGCTGTAAGCTGTTGAATGCAGAGTCTTATAAGTGGAAGTGTTAGGAAAGTTTAATAGTAAGCTGTGCTACCAACTCCACCTATAGGATATCTTAAATCTACTATTAGGTCTATAAATTAGATCATGCTAAAAGTAATACTAAAACAATAACAAACATGTTTTTATCAAACCTGAAATGTCATAAAAAGCTTTACAGCTTGGAGCTGATATATAAATGTAAGTTCTGATCTTGAAATATATCCTAAGTGGAGGCAGAAGTCAACGCTTTTCAGTTGCAGTGTCAGTATTCCCACAACACCGTACTGGCGAAGCTTCACTACATTGATCCGCTAAATAAAATTTCTGTGGGAGTTCCTGCGCTCTGCAGTTCATGCCCTGCAATCTCTGCTCGGTCATTATATGGACCAACCCCCACTGAAATCAAGTTTCCCCAAGAGAGTATTGAGCAATAACTGAATAAGGACCTCTGTGTGTAGAAACATTTTTACTGTAACTCTATCTGGGTAGCGTAGTTTCTGTGATGTGTTTATGATAAGGGAGAGCAGGATCAGGGCGTACATATGGAGGTGGGAGTAAGAGAGCAGTGTAATAATTAACATCTAGCAGACCTAAATTCTTTCTCAGCTGCTGGAAAGCAGCTGTTAAAGGGATGAAAACAAAGAAGAAAGAGCACAGTTGTTTCAGACAAATAGGTCCACTAATGTTTCCTAAAGTTTATGTTGAAACTGTGGTGGGCCAACAAATGGAGAATGGAATGAAAAGTCAGGGATCAAAATGGGGTTTTGCTGGCAGATAAAGCTGGTGGACAAACTGATGAAAGGATGGGCTTCTCTCTCTCTGTTTCTCCCTCCCCTCCTTCTCTCTTCCCTCTCTTTCCTTGTGTCTCCCTCTTTCTTCAAATCAAGAATTCTCAAAAAGAAGAGGTGGAACAAAGAGAATTAAATGTCTTGAAATGCCCATATTGTAGGTCTCATAGCTACCACAACTTCCTCTGATATGTCATGATCAACCAAGATACCCTCCCACCTCTCATTGCCCCAGGCCTAAAGGAGCCATATAAAGTTGCTTCTTCTACCAACTTTAGCTAACGCCCAACCCTCTTTTGAATTCCTAATGTCTTTTCTTCTCTCATGTACCTTTTCCCTTTCCACCTTATCTCTTTGCATAATATTTTTGGTTGCTTTATAAGAACTTATTTTGCCTGCCTAAGGCTCCTATGCTACTTCTGTTATCTTATTGCACAGAAACAGCTATAAGCACCAGCTATAAGGTCACAGCAGAAGTATCAGTTTGTTGGATCAAAGTGTGGCTGATGAGATTTTGTGCTCGAGATGCCCTGGAGTGAGATGACAGCTAAGGGTTACCCACTGAGACAGTTGCTCTTCTTTACCTCTTGCTACTGGACTGGGTTTATTCTGTAGAATCAGAGTTAGAAAATGCAAGAACTCTCCAGCCCCAACCTTTGTTGATAACTATTTTCCTCCCTGAAGAAGTTGATTACTGTATTTAACACTATCTAAAAGACTGTCAGTGTGCTTACCCTGTGCAACAATGCTCACAGGAACTGAGGGAAGAAGTAATGAAGAATACCATTAAGTAGAAAGCTCTGCTTGATAATTTATTCTTATCCTTACTTATATTCTTTATTATCTTTAAGAAATTACAAGAAATTTCTAATTGCAGTTGTTGCTAGTGGACTAGCAGGTTGCTGTTTGAGCTTTTACTGTAATGCTGCACATCACCAAGATCATGTTAATGTATTCGGGACTCTGATTCTATTTCTTCATATCAGTGGAACACAAAAGCAGACACTGGTTCCTTTTCCTCCCTAAAAGGTGGAGAAAATTTCCCCTTTACTGGTTAAGGGAAAAAGCACTTTATAGCTACCTTGTCCCATTGATTTGATGGAAATAATTTCTGCCACTGCATTGCACTTTAGATGCTCTTCTGTGGCGGGATGGGTTGTTTGCCCCACTGCAGAGAGGAGGCTTTTCCTTATCCAGATTCAGAGTTCCTGCACTTAGGAGTCGGATTTTCAATTGCCTCCACTCCTCTTATCAGGAAAGACAAAGGTGGAAAGAAATAAAGCAGAGATGAATTTTCAGTGTGGAGAAGCTTAACCACCTCTCTTACTGATTATTACAGAGTAAGTCTTCTGAGAACAAACACTATTTTAAAAGAAACTTTTGAAAAAGAGAAGGATTTAGTCCTTCCAGTACAATGGGACTGTATTGAATAAATCAAGGATAATCGTACTAAACTAATTGCCCCTCAGAATGCCAACTTTCCTGAAGGTATTTAGAAGACAAATACCGATGGAAATGAACTATGTTTCTAATAATGCAGATGAATGCAGCCCAGGCTTATGAATTCTTGAGGAAAATGAATAAAGGCAATTTCATGCTGGCTCCTTGGCATAATGATAAAATAGAAGGTCTGTACTGCTGTACATAAAAGACATATGAGTATTCCTGAAATCTAGAGTCATCTCTTCAACCTGTCAGACCTATTTCCCCTATTCTTGCTGTGCTGGGAATGCTGGTTCTTAACACTCCTTAGGCTTTGTGTTCTCCTCAAAATGACATCTCCGGTAAAATGGAGTGGCAGGATTAATATACAATAGGAATTCAGAATATTTGCTGAATCTGGACTTTATAATAGCATGGCATGGAGTCTCATTTCAGAAATGAATTAAAAATGACTTGGATAACTACACTTTCAAGTAGGCTGGCAAGCAGACAAGGGACCATAAATCAAGGTTAATGATAATGGCAATGTACCAATTTGGAAGGGAAGATGAACATAAGGAGTATTGCAAGAATTGGTGCTAGGCCCAGCTTTACTAAAAGTCATTATTTATTATGTTAATGGAAACTAAAGAACACTGAAGTCAAAGCAGTTGCCAAAATCTACGGAAGATGGAGAAGACATCTTGCCTAGCTTCAGCTATCTGAGTACTACTTGCATAGAACATTTTAGTTTTCTAAATTCTCCTGAAAAAAAATGAAGAGAAAAAGGTACCTCAGAAAGAAGTGACAAGGCTAAGAGGAAGGATGTACTGTCTAGAAGCACGTTTCTATAGATTTGGAAAAAGCCCAGATGAGTGTAGTAGTTAGATGACTGAAGTACTTTCAGAATGAATAAATACGATTAAATCTGGAAAAAGGTTAAATTATGTTCCCCACTGGATTTGCTTTGGACTGAGATATACAGCTGGAGAAAGATGTTTTGAAATCATAGTGTCAATAAAGAAGTTTTAAAAGAGATCAAGAAGTAAAAATCAGCTTTTAACGTTAAATAGTTCCAGAGTCAAGTGTTTAGTGCTTCATATGTAAAGCTCAGATAGGTATTAAATAATTTAATTGCAACAATAATAAAGAAATGTATGTCAAATTTGAAGAATAACAGTATTGAATGAGAAGTCAAAGGGTTAGTTCAACAAATCATATATTGAAAGTTTAAAAAAAAAAAAAAAGAATCAAGTTTGGCCAAATGATGACTAAGAGGGAAAAGAAAACCTGCTAAAAGTATTTATTTAAAGATGAAAACAGCAAGGGGAGTGATAGCCCAAGGGGCATGAGTAAGGAGGATGAACTCAGTGTAACTATAAGCTGAATATTAAAATTATTGCTTAATACTAAATTTCTCCAGACTCTGAAATATTTTGCAAGAAAGAAGATGGAAGCCCAATAACATGATAGTTGTGCTTTTTTTGTTGTCAGTTTGATTATTTTTAACTAGTTTTATAAAACAATGAGAGCAAGCTGTGTAGTATGTTTTTATGCTAATTATGGCATGGGCAAATTAGAAGTGAAGTGAAATATGAATGTGGCCCTCTAAAGACAGAAGAAAAGAGTGCCTATCAATGATACTGTAGTAAGTTTTGATCACACTCTTAAGGCTTGCCCAAGGAAAAATGAATGAGACAGAAGAAGTAATGAAATCAACACTCTGATCTAGTGGCTGGGTCCTTTCCCTGAAAGATATGAACACACTCTTCCAATTTTACTGCATTTAGGAGCAGTGCATCCTATTTCTACAGTATCCATAGTAACTGGACAAGATATTTAAACAGGTCTTACAACAAGGACTGGAACCCAAGTCGACTCTCGCAAAGGAATTCTTTAAACCAAAAAAAGAAGGATTATCTCTTTGCCTAGTGAATCTTTTATAACTCCAGGGAAAGTTGGCTGTCTAGATGGGTGTATGAAGTCATCCTCCAACAGTTCAATGTTTAGATCCCATTCCTGGGACACATGTATTTGATATTCCTTAGGCTAAGAAAACAATTGGAAATAGGTGATTCACAGGCTGACAAACCAACACAAGAACCACCAGAACCTTTGCTGGTGTTTCTATGAAGAACCTTGCTCAGTAGACGTGCTGTAAAAATCTTTAATATATAAGAGAGTTAGAAGGATATTAATTGTCTTCTGTAACTGATGTGCTGGACTTTTCTGGATTGTCAATGCAAGAGAATATGTGGCTGGTGTTGACTGGGTACATAAGTTACTGGTGTAAATGGAGACATCAAAGGGCCACCATTTTGCAGTTAAGCAGCCTGTGTCACACATCTGACTTTAGATTGCTGATTGTGAAAAACATAATGTGCTGACAGCAGCATCTGCCTGGAAATTCACTGGAAGGAGTAGTCACACAATCAATAAAAGCTCCAGAGCTGACTTTCAAGAAGCAGGAGTGGAGGATTGGTATCTCTGAAGGCTACCTACTTGCACTACATCACCTGTGTTATTAATCCTGAAAACCTTGTCATTGTCTGGAAACGATTTGCTCTGAAGATATTCAGGAGTTCTGGACCCTGTTTCCACCTGCCCCAAAGCAATTCCCTGCACTACAGGTAGTCCATTAAACAACACAGAAACCCTGTTTAGGGTTTAAAAAAAAGGCTTTTGCTTTTTGCAGCTCCATTTGGATTTTTATTGACTGGATGTAGTAGACTATTATGTCACTTGCCCTGTAAAAATACATAAGCCATGAATAACATCAGTGTCAGAGATAAAAAGGAAAGGCCAAGGTCTGCAAAGGAGCTTAAGGTACTTAAATCCAAAACATAGATGCTTGGAACTTTTTCATACCTTTCAAAGAAACTGAATTCCTGTCAGTGCAGATTTCTAGATGTTTACATTTCTGGTGCTGGAAATAGAGATTTCTTTCAAAATTCTGTCCTTGCAGGGTTCCATGTTTTGTCAGTCTTCCTCATGACATCCCTGTCCTGCCCAGAGCAGAGCTTGGAGGAGGAGGTGAAATCTCTCTTTAATCTTTGACAGAGCAGTGGTTAAGACACTCCATGGATGAAAATTCTTCCAGTGTCTACTCTGGCCCAGAGGTTTTTGCTGAGATCTGTATATTCTAACGTCGGTCAACGAAGCCTCTCCCACCTGTAGCTCCCCTCAGTCTTTGGTGAACACCTATAGAAGAGCAAGTGCATGTCTAAGTGCCCACCAGTCTGTCAGGAGAGGATTCAAACCATTGGGCTCTTGGTGGACAGACTGACTTGGGTGCTCTTGAGGTTTCTTGATGGATTATTTCACTGTGCATAAGCTGTTGAATAATCACTGGGTTGTGGAGGAAAGTGGTGGAAAGTCTCTGTGTTATCACTGGTAAGGCACTGTGCCCAGTGTGTAGGCAACACAAACCTAGCTCCCCTACCTAGATGAGTGCCCTGATCGTGTGGATATTTGGCACTGAGAGGGATCTGCATCTTCTTTTAAGGTGCTTTGCGAGAAAAGTGGTGGGCTAAGCTGGGGCCTAATTCTAGGCAAAAGTTAACCTGCATCCTAAGAAAGGGGGTCAAACCCTTACAATTTTCAGGAACATGGCAAGCAATCCATAGGCCATTGGTGGAATAGAGAGAAGATCTGATCTAGGTTCTCTAAAGTTTGGGAAGTTTCTGATCCACAGGACTGAGCAGGAGTCCCTAACCACCAGACTAGGGGCTATGCTAAATGGAGTTAAAGCACTCATGCAATAGGTTGCGACGCAGAAAAAAATTGAGTCTCTGAGCAGGCACAAGCAGGCCATGGCTTTTCATGATCAGGGAAAATGAATGTCTGGGTGGCAATTGCATGAAAACCATCAGGAACATCATAGAAACAGTTTTCTGGTTTCCTAAGTAGGTATACCATTACCTGTGTCATAGGTCAGCCCAGGACAGATGTTTACAAAGCCCTTACGCAGGCTTAGATAGCACCTGATAGCTTCAAAAAGCTGCGAGCAGCCCTTCCACCGTCTGCAGGGTGTGTTGAAAGTGAGGCTGAAGGAGTGGGAATTGAACCAGCATTCTTTGGGAGGGTGGATCTGCTTGTCACCAGCTGTTGGCAAGGTAGGTGCTATGTCAGGGCTGTGCCTGCCTTCGAGTTTGCATTTTTAGACAATGCGTTCTCGTCTCAGATATTCAGCTATCCCTGATGTTTCATGTCGTTAGTAATGATAAAAATGTCTCCGTCTTTTTTTGCTATTAAAGACCTGCTGTCTAGCTCAAACCAGATCTTTGCTTTTCTGAACACTCGCTAATATCTACCTGGACTACCGTTAAAGTAAAAATCCATTTGCTTCTCTTTAAGTAATGCTGTTCAAATATGGTCTCTGCAAAATGTAATTTCCATCTAATGCTTGAACTAGACCTCATGAAATAAGATGCTGAGAAAGATTTACGAGTCACCAAGGCTTGAGCTAATGTGCTGATAGCTGTGGAATTTCAGATGTTCAAATAGAAGTATTCACAGCTGTGGCAGGAATTTCCTAATTTGCCAAAAGCCCTTAGAAAATAACTCCAAACAATGGTAACTGAAGGTTTAAACTATATGTGCGCATATAGTTATTTTTTTTTTACAATTTTAAATAGTTCTTACAACTAGTAAAAAATAATTATGGAATCATCTTCATACACAAAGGTACTTCTGAGGATGGAGCAAGCAAGGAAGAGTGAGATGGATCTTTCCGACTGCTCTGCCCCTGGGAATACTCCTGAGCACATACACCTGATGGCACCTGCCCTGCAGAATAGCTGCCGACACATCCGAAGTCCTCTGGGAAGGCTCTTACTGACTTAACATTTGATTGAGACTTTCCTCAGCTTCTAAGCACAACATATATAGCATAACTGACCAGCTCCTGCCTTGAATACTCATATGAAATATTCAGTGATATTAAGTGAATGTTTTGCTTAGGTAAAGGCTGCAACATCAATTTCATTATTAAAAATAATGGAGGATTTGATGCAATGGAAAGCTGATTTACAAATATATCACATGCCAAATCCAACTTTTAGGTTTTTTGGTTCACTTAATGTTATTTCAAGACATTTAATGGACATATGCTGTGTTGTTTTGTGCAGGAAAGTTAGAATGCAATCCAGTTTCATATGTTTCATCCTTAAAGTAAGTGTTCAGAAGAGGGATAAAAAGATGTTTGAGGTGACAGGCGGTGCTTATAATCATGTAGCTGGGATTGCTTAAGAATGTTATTATTTTTCCAGTGTATACAAGCTGGCATAATACTGGTTTGGACACAGTTATGAATGTATATTAATAACTAGTTTTTTACCAGCATAATTCCTTCCCTGGCCAAAATCAGCTATACAAATGTAAGCATATATATGTAAGTGCAACTGTGTTTATACCATTACCAGGTGCAGTTGAAGCAGGATAGCCTTTTGTCTAGGCAAGCCCAAGTCCTTCATCTCTTCAGAATACACCAAAATGGCACCAACCCTAACGTTTAAAGATTTGACTAGTTTTTGTGAACAAATTACAAATCACTTTACTCTCCTCTGCATTTGAGGAATAGTCCGTAAGCGAACATATTTGGAGAGATGTCGTGCTTCCAGTAGAGGCATTGGAAACATTCAATATTTTTGCAGTGTCTTTCAAAAGCTAGTTGTATCAAGCATGCCAAGTGTTTGATGTTGATAGTCTGACACAAGCACTTAGAAACGTGTTGTTTGTGATCTGATTTTGGATAACACAAGCATTGCCATGCTTTGATGAATCCTTGATGTTTTAGTTCTTCAGGGGAAAGGTGACAACTTCAGCCAAGAAACTTCTATTCTATTTCAGTTGTAGCCAGATATCCAGCTGCAGGGCAATGAAAGCCTAGGACATTCAGGTAAAAAAAAAAAACCAGCCTGGATGCGGACTGACTAGCTCACACTTGGACTGCTGGTGTGTACCATGCTGTGAGACAGTGTTATAAATCCAGTAGTATTTCTGTACTAATACATGGAGTTAATTTAGGACCAGAAGCAAGTTTCATGTCCAAACTAGTAGATACACAGTGGAGAGATGTGGCACAGAGACATCTCAGAAGAATTTGTGTTGATTGAGCTGGTTGCCTGTCTATCCATGGCATTATTTGCAACTCAGATGATCCACTAATGGTTAAGGGAAGTTGACTATGAATGTGTTTATTGGTGAAGAAACACATCTTCTAAAGCAGGGGGAATTTTACTCTTAATACAGCAAATGATCTTACTTTTCTGCTCAGAAGTAAACATAAGTTAGATGTAAACCCAACTAATTGCTTTTAATTTGTGGTCATTGGAGAAGAAAAAAGGCAGTACTTTTCAAGGTCTGACCCAAAGTTCATTGAAGTCTGTGGATGCTTCTCTGTTGTTTTTCATGGTCTTTTCTCCAGCCTCTTAGTAAGTCTGTATGTGCAATGCCTGGGCTTCCATGATTCATTATATCGCTCAGATTTCACACTGAGATGGAATGAATGCATGATATCAGTTTGAGGAGAATAAAAATCATTAGAGAATTGTTCCAAACCCATTTGGGACAACCTATCATAAAATGAGGTTATGTATTTTCAGTCCTTCTTAATGTAGCCAGTCAGTACGTGTCATTCTGAGAAGAAGCAGTTGAGTTAGGATCATTTCCAGTTCACTGTATGTTTTCAGGAATTTGCTGCAACAAATGAAAAATCAGTCTGTCCTAGGAGGAGAAGGAGCCTACTAGACATCACTGGGTGTGTGGACTTGGACGAGCTCTACAAAACAAATATCTTCCAAGGGATCAGCAACATCAGATGCTATTTGAACACTGATAAAACAAATGTGCTAAGCACAGGGAGTTCAGAACAGGCTGGAGTAAATTTTATACTTTGCAAAACAAATGTCTTTGCAAGTGCTAATTCAGCATTCAGTCAAATCTTGTGGTCACGAGGAAGTTGTCAGTTTTGTTTTCCCCTGTCCTTTTTTTTTTTCTTGTTAGTTGCTTTTATTAAAAAGGTCTTTGATTATCCCTGGAAGACTCTTCTCATTTTCTTGCTATTTTTAAGAGGTATGGTGCTGCAAAAATATTGCTGTGCAAAATGATCTCCTACAGTGTCAAACTTCTCTTCATTTTCAATTTGTTTCAAAAACATTTCTATATTTAAATATTGTCTAGCATAGAAGCACTGAACCATTTTCATTAATATGGCCTGTATGTGACATAGTGGTATATAGCGCGTTATATTTTAATCATTAATTTTGTTTGAGAGAGTAGCTGTTTGATGTGCAGCTATTTCAAGCCAATTCTACTTTCTAAAATCCTTCTAATCAAATCGGATAACCTTCTGATATAAATATTTAATTAAAAAAAATCACACTTGTGATAATTTTTATGCTGCATTGTAAGTTTCAAACTATTCTTACATGCATGAAGAAACTGCTGTTCCTTTCATATAAACATGAAGACATTAATATTTATCTTCTACCTCCTACACAGCTTGTATATACACGCTCCAGTACAGTTAAGTAGTTTAATGTTTAGGACTGAGTTTGGATATATGACAATGCTGTGTCTGCTCCTGTCTGTAGCTCTAGTAGGAGATTTAAGACCATATGTAATAGAGCAGCTAAATTAAGGCTTAAATCACAGACTTCCTAATGAATTTCTCAAACTTTGGCCATAGCAAAGAGAGAAGCGTGGCATTGCCTGTCTCTTAGGGGCTGGGGTCCCAACTCCAGGCATCGCCATTTTAGTTAAACACTTTGTGTCCAGGACAGGGCTGGAGATGGGGTGCGTTGGGCTGGCACCACAAACTGGGGCTTGGGGTGGGTGAAATGTGCCCAGTGCTGCAGCTGGGCACCGGCAACCGCTGAGCACCAGAGCCCTTTCTTGGGAGCTTCTCTGGGGCCACTGGGATGTGCTGTCATCCCATTAGGATGCATCTTCTGGACTTCTGTCCTGACCACGGGCACTCACTCTTTCAAAGACCCAATTCGGACATGACTTTTAAAGAATAGCTGGAGGTAGAGAAGGTTGAGCCAACACTAACCTTTTAGGCCATATCCTAATGACTACAAATTGGGCTAGGCAATGAGAAAAGTGGGCTGATTTTCTCTTTTTTTTTTTTTTTTTTATTTGTTTGAGGGTTTCCAACTATTTCTGCAGCCTAAGAGGGCTCCTGGCTGGGCTTTGCCTCAGGCCATTTTGGTGAGGCAAGCATGGATGTGCGTGTGGGAGACTTTACAGAGAAAATGAGCTACCAGTAAAATTTAGCTGTGTCCAGGATTAACAGCAGCTGAATGAGAGTTTTCCACATCACACTTATGAATTTAGATTATTAGTCAATTATAGCTGACTTTTTTGGAGCTAGCCTTTAACGTCTCTGCCTGCGTTTTTCTCTGTACTCGGGATATATACCTCCCTCCTTGTACACAAAGAGGGGTTTGATGTCTATCTTATATTACCTCATCCCTTCCGTCTTCCCACCAGTGGATGATTACTCCTGGGAGAAGTACTTAGGATTTTGTGTGGTCCAGCTTTGAAAGACTTTGGACACATGAATCAACCTCTTTCCTTATGGGACTGCTTCACATTGCACTTTGTTTTAGTGGTAGAAATTGTATTCCAGTTTAAATTTTCCCTTTTCCTAACTTCATCCTATGAGAGCCCATCTAATTATACCAGGCACCTAAGCCAAATCTGGTTCAGCCAAATTGACGCTGGCTAAGTTCAAGTTTGATGAGTCTAACTTCCCTTGAGCTTGGAAAAGCACCATGCATGTGATAGAGTGGTAAAGTAAAGATTTTTCCCCTAACAGTGTTGAATGGGGTTCCTGAAACCTGAACACCTTCACACCTTGGCATAAGCCTGAGTGAAAGCTGACAGCCTGGGCCCACATCTCCACTGTCCATCCAGATTTTCCATCAATTTGATTTCTCTTTGTACAAGCTGCTAAAAAATTAGTTTTCTACTTACAGAGGTAAAAATAAATTAAAAAAAAAAAAAAAAAGTTTTTCAGCCCACTGCTGTTTACCACAACTGGGACTCAGTCTTGTTTCTGTGTTTCCCCTCCCTGTTTCACTTCCTGAGCCCAGGCTACAGGTAGGTTTGAAATCCTCTGTGGCAGTCTGCAGGCCACCTGCAACATATGCTGAGCATTTGAAGGGATTCTGGAAAGAAGTTTAGACTTTATTAGAAGATGGAAACACTTTTGTTTCTAATGTGCAATTAGGGAATTGCAAATCTTTCATGAAAATCCAAATATTTGGGATAAAAAATTCCAACAGCCTAATACCCTCTGTAACATCCAGGCCTGGCATTTAAATTAAACGTCTCTGTCTTTCAAGGTGTGACCCTCTTCACTCTCCCCTTCATGGCTACAAAGCAGCATTTCATGTCAGATACCTACTGAGAAAATCTGCTGCTTCTGCTCTACCAAGGATTCATGCACCGTTTTCTTCTACCTTTTCCAAGAGCAGGGAAAGGGTTGCTTAAGATCTGACACTTACCTTTGTAAGAGAAATTGTTTGACGGGAGCTGGGCCAGGTTTGGATTGCTTCCAGAGCAATTCCTAGAGCAACAACTGTGAAGGTCCTGTAAAAATACCAGCCTGAATCATTTACTTGCTGTCCTTTGCCATTCCCTTATCTGTGAGCAAACTAAAAATAGACATGAATTATGGGGCTCCAAGCAAATATGTCGAGTGGAGCATTTGAGATGATGGTGCGTATTTAACAAGAAATGTTTTATAATTGAAACAGAAAAGTAGGAGCTAAATATAGACTTTTAAATTCATTTGGAATCTGGAGTTGGCAGTTTTGTCTATGGTATTTGTACTGATTTCCTTATTTGAACCAGTATGAAGTGCTTTTTTTTTTCCCCAAACTCCAAGCATTTCAGTGATCCAACATTTTTGGTACACACCAGCATGGAATATCTGATAATTACAAGTCAAAATTTAAATCAGTTTTTTTCCACCCTAGACAAAATTCCTGTGAACAATACGTCAAACTGGGCATTAGTGAACCCTCAAAGGGTGACGGAGGGAAAGTATACATTTTTGCCAAATTTTTTCTTTTTGTTTAACTTTGATGAACAAGTCCAGGGCAGTGTTAATTTCACTTGGGTTGTAGAGATACACAAGTTACTCCTTCCCATGCTCACCCCAAGCCAGAAGTGCTCAGAGACACCTGAGTCTGGTATGCACTATTTATTGCTGCCAAGCAAAGCTAGAAAGTCCTCTTCTGTGATTCCCCTCTTGAAAAGCTCCCGCAGAAATCTCTGCACCACACTTCCCCGCACATTGTAGATGTTCTCTAAGTTCTCCTGAGCAAATGGGAAGCAGTCTCCTTTCCTGTAGAACAGAATTTGCATATCCAACAAAAAGCAAAATCACGTCAGGTGAGGCATTGCCCATGGATAGCTGGTTATTACTGGGCAATACAACGTGTGGCAGAAAAGCAACCAGTGGAATACAAAGCAAAATACCAAGGTTTCTAAGTCCTTAAGTTGCCCAGTAAATGGGCAGTAAGCCACCACGAGTAGTTCTCTCCCCTAACTGTAGCTGCCTAAAAGTTAGGACTCTGGTCTCAGCTAATTGTCTCCCTCTATGACTGGTGAGAAAGAGAATTCATCCCATCTTAACACAGGGTTAGTGCTACCCATTGGAAGTGTGCCGCTCTCCTGACTACTGAAAAAGCCCAGATGTCAGTTCAGAGTCAAAGAATCCTATCCTAATAACAAAATTACCCACAAAAACTCAAAGACCAACGTGGGCCAATAATTAACTTGAAGGCATCCCTTTAGGAGAGATTTTATACAACTTTTTCCTTTCCAAAACAAATCATTTGGCTAAAAATATCCGTGCTGCTTCAGTTCAATCTCAACAGAAATACACAAACAAACAAAAAAAAGTTTTTCATTAAAGACTGCAATTACTGAATAACAGGATATGACTTTCCACCACAGCCTATTTCTAGCTGCAGGCTTTTTTAAAAATGCACCAGCAGCCCAGTCGCAGAAGCGGCGTTGTTGACTGAGCTCGCCGGTGACAGAGCTTTCCAATGACAGTAAGTTTCGTCTTCACCTCTCCATCAGGTCTGCCAGTGGGTGAGTTCAGAATTAAGTCAGGAGGGGCAAAGACATCACTGCATCATCTTTCAGCCCTTCGAAAAAAACAAAGAACACATACTTGGCAGCACTTTAATTTCTATGGTTACTGATGAATAACAGCACAGCTGGGGAACTGTTGCTACAACCCACTAGCAGAGATAATTTAAGAGGTCACACTTAAGCAGATCCATTACAAAAGCACGTTTTTTTTCAGGGATAATAAAACTGAGGACTGTAGGTTGTACTCTTTGGATTAGTACCAACCGGACTACCCCGCTAGCCATAAATTTGCCCTCATTACTGTCATTGCTTAGAAAGCAATAAGAGGAAGGATGGCTCTTTATTTAAGATACCAAACCAGGGCTGGTGGTTTCTGGACAAAATCTTAAGCAGGAACACAATTTGCTTGGATTTTGTCACAGTCTCAGATGTTGATGTCTCCCATGCTAATGCAGGCAAATGCACCATACAGCTCGGAGAGCCTTTCTGGCTGGGAAGATCTCTGTCAAGGCTTTGCTTTCTACCAGGGGGACAGTGATACAATTTTCCAGCTAAATCCGGAAAAAATAATTGAGTAACCCTGAACCAGAATTGTTTGGGAGCTCTGACACAGCCTTCTTGCATGACCTGGGTGAAATGGCTGGTTTGTGCTTTCAGTTTTGACCTGTACTTTCTTATCTATTAGGGTACCAGTCATGAAGCCCTGGTAACTTCACTGCACTACAATATAGCTTTAAATAATTGATGGAACAGACTTTAAAAGCCTTTTGGGCAGGGAAAGCCTATTGCTTTGTTTTATACAGTGCCCTATTCAGGAGGGAAGTGAAGGCAAAACTCACCCTTCTTTTTGCCTGCCATGCTCTAGCTGTGGGCTTCTTTGAAGCAAGTCCATTCCTAAAACAGCCAGGGATAACAAAGACTTTCAGAATTTATATTTTTTACTTTTGTAAATTCAAAAAAGTAGCATGTAGTCAAGGAATGAAACAACTATTAATTTTATATGCTTGTGGGTAGAGTTGTAAAGGACACTGTTAAAAATATAAAATAATTATTAATGTGCTGAACCTGTGAGTTGGTTCACAGAAAAGCACTGTTGCTGTCAATGCAAATGTTGCAATTTTACATTTTATTCATTATAATGCAGGATTAGTATCAGAAAAGACAAATGAAATCCATGTGCGTCCTTTTGCAAGACTCTTCTTTCTACATATTGTCTCTACGCACACTGGAACAAGCACATCATCGAGAATAAAACCATTGACATCAGTAGAGTTTCACCTGGGATGGATTTGGCCTACTTTTGCTAATTGCGTCATTACCCTCAAGCTACGCTGAACAATTCATTAGTGGCAGACAGCTGAATTTCTAAAAGTGTGTGTAACCTAACTCTAACCACCAGCACAGTAGAAACTACTCTCAGTAGCTCCTCTGGGCAACCAAGGACACCATGAGATTGAATAAATAAATATAAACAAAGAATGTTTTTCAATTTTCTCTCCATCTGGAGTACTGGATATTCTTCCAGCTCTGAAACCGAGGCACGTTTGCACACTATTAAAGACAGTCATCTTTACCTTCTGCCATCTCTGATGATCCCAGTGAATTTAAGAGCGCTTCTATAGATTAGAGATTTTCCTTACTTTTCACCGCTTTCAAAGAATGAGCCAATATGCTGTGCGTTGCTTCATTTTTGAAAATTCCTGCTTAAATCTTTTTTTTTTGCAGTCTGAGGCAAAGGTGAAAGTATGATTTTTATTTTTATTTCTTTCTTCCTAAGTGCCTATTATTTTCACCTGCCGGTTACATTCCTACAAATAATCAGGCGATGCCAGGCACTGCTGCCGGCCGTTGGAGCCGGGGTGGCTGTTTGTGGCGTTGAGCTGCTGGAGCAGTGGCTGGGCTGGGGTGGCCGGGGACAACCAGCTCTCCCAGCAGTTCCCAGTGCCATTCCCCAAGGGTGGTGGCCTCGTGCAGCTGCCCTGTCTCGAAGGAGAGGCGAGCTTGCTAGCAAACAGGGCTTGCTCTGTGCCAGCTGGCTTGAGTGCCTGGCAGCCTTTGTGAACTTGCTTAATTTACCAGCAGAGGCTTAACCTCGGAGTCTGCAGAGGTACATTTCACTAGCAGGTAGAGGCTGGGTTCCTTTTTCACTTTTGTCTATAACACCGCTTAAAGCAGAATGGTATTGATTCATCCCTCTTGTGTTAGACTCTGGATAAACAGGTTGTTTCCTACAGAACTTGCGGTTTAACTGATGTGTCCAATATCCAATATAGGACTTAAGTAAATAAATACCGCCTCCATCCAAACAATATTAGATGCTGGCTAAAGTTTCATTTCTTGAGAGTAATCTGAAGTGTTGTCATTGCTCTCATCTTCTTTCTCTCTCTCTGGCTCACGGTCATATTTTTTCTCAGTAACAGTGCTTCAGGAGCGGAGGGACCAGCACTCCATCAGTGGGATACTATTCCTTCCCCCCATGATGGCTGAAAAGGACAGAGGCTGTAGGTGGATACTCACAGGCTTGTTTCTGGATGTCACCAGAGCTGGTTGGGTGCAAGTACAGTAGATCTGGAGACATGTAAATGTAGACTTACCGGTATCTCCCCTAACAAATATTCCAGTCTGGAAATTAATACCTTTGTTAGTGTCAACATAGAATGCTGCTCATCTCATCCTGCTGTAGACCTCTGAAACGGCTCTTATGAACCATACCCTGTAAATGCCTGTTTCTATCCAGTGATTATAACGGGATTCAAGATGATCACCTTAGCTGTGCCATCCGGTTGATATCTAAGTCCAGGAAAGGCTGGTTCAGACACCAACCCCCTGTGCTAAATGTAGATCTAGATGGAGGGTTGCTCAGCTTGCAGCTTGATGAAATATCACAGATCGTAAGTTATTTCCTCACTTGGGTACTATCCACAGAGTACAAATCTGAGATTAAATCTTCTGTTTCTCCTACATGTTCCTCCACACCCCAATGTATTCAAGGCCCTTTGGCCAATGTCCAGCTTGCAGACCGAGCCCAAGTTTTCCTCCCACCCTGCCTGACTTGTACTTGAAGAAGACCTACTTGTTCATGTCACAGAATCGGCAGTTTTGGCAGTTTTTCGGGAGCTGGGGTTGTGCCCAGTGAAGCACACTGGGGATTGCATTTGTGAATGTTCCTGGTTGATGCTGACTAATGTGCACCTGCTGCTCAAACAGGTCCCAGTCAACATACTGGTTGTGGTCTGGGTCTGCTCTTGTCTCAGATGTGCTGATTCATCAGAGCCTCTCCCGTTGCGTGCTGGTGCCGTCTTCCCCTTTCTCCTGGAACTGAGTCCAGACCCTATCATCTCTAATAACACAGGGTTCCCAGGAAAAAAAATCACCCTTCTTGAATCACCTCATAAGGCAGGCATTTAAGAGTCCTCCACCTCTGGTGATCTACAGAGGTTCTGTGTAAATAAAGGAGCTGAATCAACATTTTCACAAATGCTTAACTCTACCTAGTCTGTAAAAAAGAATAAGAGTAGAAAAAGATTTTTATAAATATACTGTATGTGGCCAGTTTGTCCTGCTTTAGCAAAGTGTAGCCAAAGACTAGAGAGGTACTGATCAGTAGGTGGAAGCAAATTTGTTCCTTTTATGTATCAGTGTGTTCATGCATTCTATGTGTCTACATTGTTAGTCAAGCGGTTAAGTTTGGGGGCAAAGAAAAGTTCACTAAGGGCTACATTAAGGACACAGCAGTCTAAAATTTAGTTGAGGCCATAAGCAAGTAAGTATGAAGGCAGCTACTGCACAGGGGAGTGCTGTAAATCCTTAACAAATTCTCTGTGTGTAGCTTTTTCACCAGATGTTATCTCTTCATTTAATTAGTGGAATAAATTACAAGTAAAAGTTAATTCAACTCTTGTTTTCTCATCTTCTTAATCTCCATTTCCTTATTTTACTTCTCCAAAGAATAAAATTGCTGGTACAAAAGAAGCAACTGCAATGGCAATGGCAGCTTCTCACTTGTTCTCATTCTAGGCATAAAGACAAACTAATGCCTGATGCTGTCCGTCACCTCCTGCCTGTCAATTCAAACCAGCTGCTGTAAGTCCATCCATTTTAATGCTTCTCTGCATTTCATACTCCTTTGCTAATTTTTAAGCTCTCAAGCAATGGATTACTTTACAGGTGATTAATGAAATGCTCAAACCAATATCAGACTGAGGCTATTCTAGCTTTTCTTTTAAACATGAAAAGAATCTACTCTGGTGAATATAAACCAATAGCACTTTGAACTGCAGTAACTGGTCAGCAGTGTAGCCTCACTGAAGATGTGATGCAATTATATAGCTGACCACTCTCCTCCTGCTCAGCTTCAGCCAAGCAAATCAAGGAAGGTTATGTGCTGGGGGCTTTGCTGAGCACAGAAGGAGCTGGGAGCCACGGACCAAGTCTAAACTTCTACTGTTGAGCTGTAGCTCTGCTTCTGGCACCTTGGGATGCATGTAGGCCCAGTTTCAACAGGAGGGACTCCAAAGCCATTCAGAAGCAAGTAGTAAAGACACTTCCCTGGGAAAGTGCATTTCAGACATCTGAAGATGAGGAGGGAGCTGGATGTTGTCCTCCCCTTCCCTGAGGCAGTACTTCAAAGGAGAGTGCCACCTCCTTGCTGGCAGCATCATTTTAAAGATCCAACCTTGCCCATAGAGGAGGGCTGTGGGCTCTGCAGTGTCCTGGGTGTCAATCACCATCCTGATTTAGGGTCTGTAGCTGCAGAGGAGCAGGGGTTTGGATGCATTTGTCTGCAGGGTGCCTCCTATTAGCAAGTCCTGCACCTCTCCTGTTCATAATACATACAACTTCTTATGTTTGTGTTCTTGCATGTGATACCCTTTTCATCCATAGCTGTGCCATGCAGTTTTGAGTAATGTGATTACAGTGAGTTAGTTTAGCACTCTAAAAATAAAGCCAGAATGAATACTGGCATTTTTAAAAGGTATATTGGACAGTTTAGATTGGGACAGCAAATGGTTGTCGCACTTAAAGCAGATTTCTTGCTGTAACTATTTCAAGGAAATATGTTTGTCTTGTGTGAAATGGCTAAAAGATTTTAGGGACCATTTAATAATTATGTACAGTCCAAAGAGATAAATAGGACAACAGAAAATAAAGCTTTTCAAAATTCAAGGAAATGTAGCATGTGGCAATGGTAATTTGGCACAGAGCTTACACAATAGATTTCATTTTTTCTTAACAGAACAATAATTGAAAACTGACTTAGCCCCTTAAATAAACCAGTGACAGCTGGGAAAATCAGCAGATTGGCCCTTTGTGCCTGTTCATAGTAGATTTTGGCAGCAAGATAGTTGATGTAGTCTCTATAGGACGCAGCTATTATGTCTTCCAGATGTGCTTGACCTTTATCTTGGACAAAAAAACTTCTTGCCATAGAAACTATCAATTTATATACTCTTAGCCCAAGTCATCAGCTCCTTTAAGATGCTGAAAAAACCCTCTTGTGATGGTTATGCTTCTATTGCCATTCGGTACAGATGTCTGACTTGTGAGTGGTTAAATTTTTCAAACGTGAGTACATAATTTCAGCTCAATGTGCGTGTAGAGCTCCTAATATGAGGAAGATCTGTAATATGATAAGGGTTGCTCAGTACTCACAGAGGGACATTTAGGAGATCCTTCCTTGGTTAGCTACTTGCAGTGGGTGGAAGGAGAAAGAAAAATGGCAATAGCTTCTTCATGGATTGCCTTTTATTATTTACTTATGTGTACAGGATGATGCTACTGTTCTCTCTGGCTCTTTGGGGAAGCTATATCAAACACAGTTCCCAGCAAAGAGTTAAGCTACAGACAGCTTAATGCTAACATGCTGAATAGTTGAGAAGATCACGGGCCACTTCATACCTGCTGGCTTTAGGGGACATGAGCAGAAGTCCTACCAATGCCACGCCTGTGTCAATGTATGTTGTTCCACTGGCAAAACCCCAGAGCCAGGAAAGAAAGAAAAGGAGCCTCTGGCTATAAATGCACTTGAGTCAAAGAAGGATTTCCAGTATGTTAATTTGACTGTGTCAAAAACTATAGTGGCACTCAGAGTGACACAAGAACAGAGTGAATGCTGTACATGAATGTTTATGGTGAGGAGAATTAGGACGTAGGGGAGTAGGAGGGAATAGGGGAAATGGGTAGAGTGCTGTGGGACGAGAGGGGAGCTGTGGGCATCCTGGGCTTGGCTTGGTGGCAGAGAGGGAGGGGTTGAGAGGGTCACATCAGGTTGAAGAGAGGACTTGTTTTGATGGGAAATAAAGCAAGGCAAGACATTGAGTGCTTGTACTTGCTGTCACATGCTCAAGACTCTTTGCTGGTAGCTGAAGAGCCATGGCTCCCTGCATCCCAATGGTTTTGTAGCATCTGTGTAGCTCGGTTAACCCTACAGTGACTGAATTTCTTGCTTTTCCTTTCCATATAGGTCGGATGTGAGAACTCCTGAGACAGAATACAAGTCAAGTGCAGGAAACCAGGGTGACACACTAGCTCAGAGAGCCCCCCCATCCTGGTACATGCGTCTCAGACACCCTCGGTGCAGCACTGCAAATCTACGACCCCCGTGCATTCCTTTCACCATCGCGTGAGCCAGTATGTCTTGGCCTCCTGTGACCAGGCAGGCTCATGGATGTGTATCTGGCACCTGATCTGAGGCATAAGGTTCCCAAGGGGCCACCTCATTACATGACTTTGTATACAGATGCCTCGTGCTGGGAATTTAAAGGGTTGGAGGGGGGTGTGACAGGGTGGACTAAGGTTACTGCAGAAGAAACCTGGCTGAAAGAAAGACTAGAGCCAAGCTGCATGAGCTGGTGGCCCACCGGTACGGTGCACTGACAGCAATGATGGTTGCAACTCTGTCCTCTACTTTGCTGTAGGACAGGAAAGTAAGCTTATAGAAAGGTGGGGGTATGCAGATGGTGAAGGGAAGAGACAAGAGAAGGGCTGAGCAAAGTTCTCTCATGTCCGCATTTTACCCAGAGGTAAAACTTTTGAGATCTTGTGACACAACAGTAGGCCAGTTTCAAAGGAGTAGGAGGATTCTGGAATGTAGTTTCTGGAAGACCATGTAGCAGTGTTTCTGCCACTGATTTTCTGAGGAGTTGTTTGTGGGAAATTAAAAAAGAAACAAACCCACAGTAATTGTTCAAATTAGACCAAAACTGCACACAAATCAGAAATCTAGCTTTTCAGCCTTCATGGCTGTCTTCTGGCTCTTCTACTGAGACAAAAATGGCAACAGATGGATGGTGGTTTCTGAGATGTTGTTTCCTGGAGATAGGAATATTTTTAGGAGAGGTGATAGGCAAGGCAGAACTTTGCTTCATCATAAAGAGCCACTGGTGTTATATCCTTGGAGGGCATTACTTAGTTTTGCAAAGTGGCAGCTCTTAAACAGAGCTTTCTTCCTGTGTTTAGCAGGCCCCCCTGAAAGGGGTAAACTCTGTCTATAAATCCCTGGTTTTTTCACTGTTGAGGAAGGTGTAATGGTACCCATGCCAATTTATCCTTATTTCAGACTTTAATCTTTTCACAGTATCTTTAAATCATGAGGCAGATCAAGGAAGGCAGTAAAGCAATATGGTAAAATGTATTTTACCAAAGTAACCAAAATGTTGAAGTAGCCAAAAATAAAATGGAATTTGACAAGTGGGAGGAGAAGACTGCTGTGTCAGTTGTTACTTTGCTGTGTAAACAATTTAATGCAATTATAAATCTGCTTCTGATCACACTGTAGCACAGATAAAAAGGTTTTTCGCATACACTCTGCTTCTGCTTTCGTCGGAAGTCCTCCTCTTGAATCACAGGCTGCTTTGGTAGTTTGGTAACATCTGGTAAGCTGTGTTTCTGGAGTGATGTGCAGCTGTTCCAGCCTGAGCCTCCACAGATCCTCCTCTTGTCCGGACGGCTGGTGCTGGGCGGGTGCTGTCAAACCACATGGCCAGAGGCGCTGGGTTCAGGCCATGCCTTATGCTTTACACTTGCTGCTAGGAGGAAAACCACAGCTTGTCTTCTTAGTGTTCCCCTTGTGTCCCTTCCGAAACGCACACCGTTGCTGCTCAGCTTTAACCCCTACCTGTGATCTTTGCCAGATTTAACCAGTTTTACACCCCATCACTCACATAGTTCATGAAGTTTGAGGACAAAGAAACACGACATTTCCCGGACTGTTAGACCAGCAGATGATGCGCGAATGTGGCCTGTCCGTACGCTACGGCTCAGCTAGAGGGTAACAAAGTACTGCTGTTACTGTTGTCCTGGGTCTTCTGGCCCTGGGTTCCCACGCACACCCCTGGTGCTGGGCAGGCAGGTTCCTCTGCCCGGGGGGCTGCTCGCTTCTTAAAGTCCCTGGACCCTCCATAAACTGAAAACCTTTGGCTCAGGGGCCGCTGCTTACTATAGACTACACAGTGGTGGGGTTTTTTTTTGGTGTGGTTTAAGCGTTGACTGGCTTGCTTTGCCATACACGTGCCCTGTAACCTGCATGAGACATGGCAGAGTTTGTATAGGTGCACTGTGTATGGAAATTCATAAGGAAGGGCTTTAGACAGAATTTGCTTTTGAAGTGTGGAAGTAGTACAATGTAATCACTTAAAATACATTGCTTAAGTAATTAGAGAGGGTGTATGCACTGAAATGTAGTTTGCATTAAACCTTCAAGCTTTTCAAAGCATTTATAGTTTACATAGCTGTATGTTAATCCACATACAATCTATAGTTCTGAATATTCTCATAGCAACCACAAATCAACAAACGATTTCCCTGGGCTATTTAGGCATACCACTGCTATTAGGTCCTCTGATTTTTAATTAAAAGGATATAGCTCTAAACATCTTGAGGTAATTAAAATGATAATATCTTCTGTAGGATGCATTTGGTAAAGTAATAGTAATTCCCCTACGTGACTTTATTACTCAAAAATATAACTGCAACTTCATTAGACAAATGAGATTATCCATTTTTTTTCATAAACTTAAAATGTAAAATATGCTCACAGTTCTGCTGCAGTTCTTGAATGTAATAAGAGAATTCTCTCTCGCACATTTTACAGTGTAACCCTTGAGATAATGATCCTATGAACCTTCATTATAATTCTAATTAATATGCCATATCACAAATATTTCGTTACTATCTCTTTGTCATTCATAATGCTTTCATAAGGAGTTGATTACTGTGGTAGTGTTAAGACTCCAAGTTAAAAAAATATACATACATCCCTAGCTTTACACATTCATTTCTGGCTGAATTCTGACGAAAAGAAGTAACAACTAGAAGGAAAACTATTTGACTAAGCCTGCTTAAAAAATTTTTATTTTTGCACACATTTTGTTTATTTGTACACACATGCATAGATTGAGTTTTGTAAATAAGTATGTGTCCATGCCTCTGTGTGTGTGCGCGTATGAAATCTGTATCTTTAAAATGAAAATGTTGCAACATGTTGTAATGAACCACTGGATTTTAGAAGTTGTTAGAGAATAATATTATTCCAGGTGTTGCCTAGATACATATGGAAGCAAAAAATAACTGAACAAAAATTGCAACAGATGTAATTACTTAAAGTAGCGGTTTAAGGAGAGACTTCCACTGTGGCTGAAAACTTACTGTCAGTCAGTCTGGTCCTTATGGCCAAGCTATCTCTAAATTTTAAAACTCCTTCGAGTTTTCTGCAAAAACTATTGACTTCCCTCTCTCTCATACAGTAAAACTTACTCATAAAAGTATGTACCCATTATTTCCTTTTCTCTGTCCTTGGCAAATGCACCGCTGTCCTTATCATTTCCATGCCAAATACAAGAGATTATTTGTACTTTCTCTTAGCACAGGACTTTGGCACTGTCCCTTGCTTTCTGTGTCTTTCCACTGTCTGCTATATTAGATTAAGTGTAAGTTCTTGGTCTTTACTCTCAAGACTCATCATAGCCTAATCCTAATTCTGAAATCTTTCATTCACTGATAGGATATTTACTCCAGCCTCCATGATGCCATCCTTGATGCCAAGCGCTGGCTACCTATTTTCTCACAAGCTTCCTTTCCAAATTAAGAAGCTCTCAGAAGATTTCCAGGTAAGTTTTCCATTTGATTCTTTTACATCTCACCCTTAAGCTCCCCTGACACCATGTTTATAAAAAATTTGGCTAAAAATGGCAACTGGAACATTGAGATTGCTGCACATAGTGCTATCCAGTACTGACATATTAATTTGTTCTTAGTACATTATTTCTTGTCTTCTATTTGAATTGCAAGGTTTTGGAGATATATTTGTGAGAGCTTTGTACAGCGCTTAGGGTGGTGGGATCCTGGTCTGTGATTTCACCTCTCATGCATTACAGTAAGCCCTCTCCTCTCTCCACCAAGAATCTACAAAAATGTGATGAAAAAATACTAGATTTCTAGAATAACAGCCATGCCTGCCTGTTCCAGTACATTAATTACAATTTAACATTGAATCTATATTCAAGAAAGTGTCAGATTTAAGGACTAACACAGATATAGTTAATAGTTTCTTGAAGAACAGCATTTGACCAGATGACATCTTGAGTCACCTCAACTCTTATGATGCAGGAACATCTATGAATGAGTCTGTACAGGACCTTTTAATTGTTTTTCTTGAACTACTGTTGCATCCCTGAATGGGAATTTTTATACATATGAGAGAATCATTCTGGTTATTCAGAGGTAACATGATGGTTCTGAGAAGTGGTAAGACACACCTCACTACTAATGATGATGCTACTACCATGTTCCTCCCAAATAAGACAAACCATAATCGATCATGTCGCAAATTGAACATCTAAGGAATGTATCTTTCTGTAGAAGTCTTTGCTCTCTAGCCTCAACTGAAGCAAAATACAGCATGACTCTTTCAACTCTGAGCTTTCTTAGGTCAAAATGAAAAAAACAAGAAAAGATTTTTTTTGTCTTAAACATCTAAAATCCTGTTTTGTGAGATTAGCTGGTGAATCAAGTTTTGGATAATATTATTATGGGAGAAGTCAAGCAAACAGAAAGATGACTCAAACAGTTTAGTGCCAGGACAATTTCTTAACACAGAGGAAAATCATCCTCTGGTTGCACATGGAATCCTCCCACAATGAAAAGGGAGCCTGGCAACAGAAATAAAACTGCAAATGCTCCAACTTTTGCTGTGGAACTGGCCTCACAGCTGAAGTATAATGAGGAGACACCAGAAAAACTGTCACTGAGGAGGAGAGACCGTAACATGGCTAAGGAATGCTGTGCCTAATTCCTTGCTTGTCAAAACAGACAACCTGGTAGATAGAAAGGTAAAATTGTCTTTCATTCACCCTCCCCATCAAAAAACCCCAAATGAAGCCCAAAACAAAAAGTGAGCCAAAAACATAGAGGGAAATTCCCTGAACGCACGCTCTCACTATAACCACGATGGACTATGCAGGCTAAGAGTGGATGTCTCCCTCTCGAGTCGAGTCCAGCAGGGCAGCCCTGCACCACCTCCAAAAGACCTGGTGACAGTGGTGGGGCCACCCTGGAACAGAGCCCACCAGCGAGACCAAAGAGTGGCTCTGGCTGGATCCGTGCCGATGGGCTGTGCCTTGGATGAACAACACTCAGCGCAACTGACCGCTGTGAAAAAAAAAAAATATGGTTTTCATCTGCTGTAGAGCATAGCTCAGCCGCACGAATATTTGTGTGTTGAGCGAAGAATGGGGCTGTCAGTTGCTCAGTGTCTTAGGCACTGGTGTGTTTCTTCCTTTTTATGATCTTGTCAAAGATCGGATGGTGGGTGGTGGTACCCTCCCTCGGGTGAGAAAGGTAGTTTTTCTACAGAAACAGTTTGTGAAAATTGTGCTCCCACTGCCCTGTGCTTCTAGCTGTGGGACTTATCCACAGCTTTAGGACTGGAACAGGATATGCAGTTTCTGTGGAGCTGGAAGACATTCTTTTAATAAGAATTTGTAAAGAGATCAAAACAAGCACAGAAACCCAATTCCACCCTATATGTGTCAAAAATAAATTTACAACTGGGAATACTCCCCAGGAGATATGTTTTTCCTGGCTCCTCCATCATATCAGTGAAACACGGCCAGTGCTCCATTCTGGACTTCACAAACATTCATCATCGATAAACTAGATGGAAGAAGCCAAGTGTTTGTGTGGGCTTAAAAAAAATCATTATTTAATGACACTCAAAGAAGTACTTTTTTGGAGGGCAGTTCAAATGGCACAAGCTGTTCTGAAAAGGAGATTTAAAGGATCTTGGTACAGAGCATATAACAAAACCATAGACCATTGTTCGGTCATCCCAAATAATGTGTGTATATGCACACACTTTCCTTCAAAGTAAACCATTTCCTTAAATCTCTCCCTAGTGATTGGACACAAATTAGATTTGTTTTGACATTCAACTTTTTTCTTCCACCTTTGGACAAGCCAATAATACTGTAATCACATCGTATTTTAAGCTCCTCTTTGATATGCTAAACATTGAATTTGTCCAGTTTCCTGTTGTACCACACTTATTTCCAGCTTTGAAGTCAATACTGTTGCTCTTTTTTGCATCCTTTGCTGGTTTGTGCCCTGAGGAAGCTGTAGTCTGGCACTCAGTTTCCGAGAGCACAGAGACAGAATTACTTGTAGAAATTTTCACCCTCCACAACACAGTTTCCATTTGCCAGGCAGGCCTGCCTTTTTATGGGTCTAACTTTGGATGTAGCTTTTTTACAACTAGGGCCGGAAAAGAAACCATTCTCTGATCATGTCAAGGTTGTAAGGATCACACGCTTTCTTACTCCTCCTGTGACACTCCTGTAACCTTTTAAAAAATTGTACACCACATCATTCTCTCCCAAATACATCAATGCAGGTCAGTTGTTGATAAGAGCAATCAGCCAGTCTGGAGAGGAAAGCATTCACCTTGTCTCAGCTCCGTCTGACCTAGAATGGCCAAATCTCTCTTTATCCCTGTATATTTGAAGGAGCTGTTGCATACTTGGGTCAGCAAAACCAGGCTAGTTTAAACTTATTAAGCATTTCAGACTATGCTGTATGTCAAGTCTGTTTTCACCT
Organism: Haliaeetus leucocephalus; assembly: GCF_000737465.1. Classification (NCBI taxonomy): domain Eukaryota; kingdom Metazoa; phylum Chordata; class Aves; order Accipitriformes; family Accipitridae; genus Haliaeetus; species Haliaeetus leucocephalus. Next base: position 3,002,778 of record NW_010973342.1, read on the forward strand.
TTATTTACCAGTCCACTGATTCTGCACATTTTAATATAACTTTCAAGCTTGCCAAGGAAAATAATAAGCAGTGGCATTTCTAGGATTATCCTTAACAACATCCCTAAAGCACACACAATGATTTCTCCACTGATGGCTTTTCGAGATCTTGTCAGTCAGGAAGTTCCTAATCCCATTAAAGCATGTTTTACTGATCGATACAATGCTTATTTTTTACTCACAGTGTCATGTAACACTCGCTATGGTGTCTTAGAGGTAAATGCGTACATTGCGTGTCACACAAATTTGTGACATATTTGAGTTTGAGAATACCTGGGAACTCCTCCAAGAATGAAATCAGGTTTGTCTGACAAACTCTATTTTCTATAAAATTTCTGATTGCTATTTATTGTATTACTATATGCTAATTACTTTATTAGTTGAACCCTCCTTCAGATTTTCCATTATTTTGCTTGTGATAGAATCATGTTCACCACCTCTCTGTCATTCTAAAATTTTGCTAGAATATCCAGCAAACTCTATTCTGGTGGAATTTCTTTGATACTCTTACATATAACAGAAAGGAGTATGAATAGGCCAGTCAACTCTTCCTAGTCAAGCCTTCACAATCTTCTTGCCAGTTATATGTGTCTTCTGATTTTAAAGTGTTCACCATAGCACGTGTTGCTTAACATTCTCCTGGGTTACTGAGGGACTGGAAAGTATTTCGTCACATCCTGGTGACAAAAGCACGTAAATAAAGTGCAGAACTACTTGTTGAGTATTTATTTTGCTGCAATATAAACAATTTTATCATCACAGCTCATATGTTTGCTATAGGAAATGATGTCTGTGTATAGATTCTTGCTTTGATTCTCACATTTTAAAAAAATAACGTATTACACTGTTAAAAGAGGTTTCGTTCTCAGGCAATAGTTGTCCATTGCTTATGTACTGGCTGCCCCAAAAGACTTCGTGGAGGTGGTAGGGCCATATATAGCAGTATATGCTGTATGGTGTACTGGCAGGAGAGTTGCTTTTCTCTGGATGCTTTAGAAGGTGTCCTGGCCCACAGATCACCTGTTGAAAGCATAAGGCATGTCTCTATCACAGTCCCAGGTCTGACCAAATTATGTTGGTCCTTCCACGGGCTGTTTTCCAACTCCCGGTGATCTCTCCGGGGCACGTACATAGCAAGCAATTCCCCTTCTAAACGAAATTGTCATTATGAATTGAGGCATTTTCTCTATCAAAGAATTTAAAAATATTCTTTGCATAAAAAGAGGAATAACAATGGATATTTTATGATTTGGCAAAAATGAGTTTTTGGCAAAGCTATGAGTACAGAGAAGATGACGAACAGGTGAAATGAGTTGGGGAGGGCACTCTGCAGGAGGATGGAAGAACATGGGCAGGTGAAGGGGGCTATTCACCCTGACACTGGGCCTTTGGAGTCTTCTGCAAATCTCAGTTGACCATAGTTCCCAAATAAAAATGAAAAAAAGTGTGTAAATTTGCTTCAGGAAATCCACTGGGAATTGTTCTAGCCACACACTTGATGGTCTACTCTTTGACAAACACAGTGAAGAAAATCTTGATGGAAACTGCGTTTATTCAACAGAGAGTCATGCTGTGGGAATGCTGAACAAATGCAACCAGACTGCAAAAATTTGGGAAAGAAAAAGGCAAGGTAGTCAGCAGAACTGTTGCTCTCAGCAAAAGCTGCATTCATCTCTCTTTCTGCCTCTGAAAGGAAAGGATGTGAAACAGTCTGCTTGTACTTGATAAACCCGAGACTTGACTTGCTTGGAGAAGAGCGAAGCTTTACGCTTCTGTTCCCACTGACAGTGTTGTGGGCAGCCTGCTGTGATCACATCTGACCTTCCCTTGGCTGGATCTGTCCGTCTCAGATTATACTATCACATGGATGTCTCATGCAGCGAGCTCCCCTTTGCTTACGGTGCTCCTTAGGCCAGTGAACCGAGCTAAAACGATCTGGAACCTTACTCTGATCTCAGGCTAATGAGAACTGGGAATAACAAAACATTGCTAAGGCCCGTGGAGGTACAGTGCTACAGGAGGAAACAGAGGCCTCCGTGATGTCCATATGGTTGCATCTGAGAGAGAGACCGGTCATGCTGATAGCATGTGCTAGCATTAAATCACCACTCAGGTTTGAAAACACATTAAGTCAGTAAAGAAAATACATGAATAAAGGCAAACAGAGGAGAAACTTGCTACCCTGCAGGATGCATAATAAATCATTTATTACAGTGGGAAAGAGGCTTTCAGACAGAAATGGCAGGGTATGAGTCTACTTATCTCCGCAGAAAACAAGCACTGCTGGGAAACCTGTATCCACAGAACTGCAGCTGTAAAGATGGTAGGGCTTCCATCTGGCTCACTAAGCCTTTCTCCTGACACCATCGTTCCTATAAAAGGTGACATGAAATATTCATGTATTTATCTTGCCACATCAGCAAGGGAGGTGTGTGCATTCAGTGTCCTAATGCACAAGAACAATTTGGTTTTGTTCTGATAGAAAAGAGAGTTTTTGCTTTAACTGAGTCACATCAGCAGAAACATCACATCACAGAGGAAACGAATTTGAAATGCCCTTGGCAGGTTGATGGTTTGACAAAGGCAGAAAGAAAGAAAATGCCACTATCCAGGAGACAAGCCATCATGGGCACAGGGGAAGCAGTAGGTTAGGGCTCTTTCAGGCCTACTTGGCTTCAACTTTCTGGTGTCAGATTTAGCTGCCTTCATGTACGGCTTCAAAGGACAGATTCCCATGGCCAAATTGTTTTGGAATGAGCCTATTTGACAGCCTTTGACCCAGCTCCCCAACCAAGTTAAAACGACACATCCAACTTTATTTGGCATCTGAACCAGGAGGCAAATGACTTTTCTGTTCTGCCAGAGGCCTCTCTTATTTAATGTCCTATAAAGAGGAACAAACTGCATATAATAATGACATCCTGTGGTAGTTGTTGAATTATTGCCCTATGATTTGGTAGATAATTGGATGCCAAATTTCATGACATCTTTCTCCCTCCATGCTGCAGCTCTGCAAGTTCACACAATTTCTGCTGCTCTGACAAGCTGGATGTGGAAGACCTCTAGAACCTTTGGCTTACTGTTGACTTCAGAGGAAAAGGGTATTGTATTTTGGTCATTTGATTACACAGGTCCAGCTTAACGTACAGGCCAGAAACTCATGGTCATAACTGATTAAATAATGGTTATCCAGATATTCATACAGAAAATACTAGAGTTTTGATAATGTTGACTGCAGCGTGGCTCTGCCCCATACAGAATGAGCCTGCCTTCGCTGAGCCGCGGCGTTGCACTGGGTGTGAGAGTCAACGGAGAACGCCTTTGCCGGCAGCATATGAAGCCCAACAGCTGCTGAACACCTGCACTGAGCTTGCAAACAGTCTTGGTGAGCAGCCACCCCCCCCTCACTACACGGAGATGGGTAGTGTTAGAAAATTCTGAGTAAATCCCCAAGGCCTCATGGTACCCCTGCTCTGTTTTACTTATTTCAGCTTTGGTGTGCAGGTCTCGTAAATCCTGCTGTTAACTGTGTGGGTATCCAAGGATCCCATGAAGCTCTAACCTTAGTGCAAGCTGTGTGACAGTTCATATTAGTGTCCATAATCGTGACATTTTACAGAGTATCCCATTTTGCCTGCCCATAATCATGTTCTTGCTGATGCACTCTCCGCAGTGCTTGCTCTAGTCGAAGTTAGCAGCTTTTCAGAACAAACAGCACACTTTCCTGGCAGTTTGTACAGTCCTTATCAGCACAGAGGGGCTCAGCTTTTATCAGGGAGTTTGGATGTTGACTAAATAGTCATAATAAATAAGATTAGCAGGAATGCTTAGGGATATATTTCTACAGAGGTGTCTGTTTATCCTGTCATGTGTTTGGTGGGTATCTTTGGGGCCCACTGCATCTTCAGTTCTGTTCTACTGTGACACAGCTGATTGCTCAGAGGTTTTTTTTTTTTTGGATGAAAGTGGCTTAAGCTACATGCCAAACAAACACTTGTTTTTTTCTTCTGGGCTACAAAGGCCTCATAAATAGACTTATAGTTTATATGCAAGATTTATATACAGTTCTGTTTCCCAGCTGTGAGGAAGGAGGCAGAAACAGACCCTATCACTTACGAAGAGCTCAGAGCTGATGGTGAAGTCGCACACGTGTTAAGACAGTGAAATAATGCTGCTGATCAACTGATAGTACAGAATGCGGAGTGACAGATCAATGCTACTTGTCTGCATATTATGTAGCAGGGCATCTCTTCCCCGTTTGCCTTTTTCAGTGTCAGAGATCCTGGTGTTCACACTGGGTATTGGGCATAATGTGCTCTGCCTACTTCTTCAGGTCTGCACAAATGCAAGCAGGAGGCACTTGCTGGATTGCTACAGAAAATAGATGAAGATAATCACGAGACCCCATGACTTCATAATATCTAACGATAGGTATTTAGCTGTATTGATCTATTCTTTTTCCATGGGATGATGGCACCTATTGGGCATTATTAAAGAGGCAAAACAGTTCAAAGAAAAGAAATAATTTATACTGGGTTTTTTTTCCCCCAATGGGACTATAAACAACAGTTTCAGCATTTGGGTGCTTCTGTTTGTTTTCTTGTTTTGGTTTTTTTTTGTTATTTTTTTTAATGAAGTGTGTTGAGGGTGATCATCTTTAATTGACCTTGAACTTGTGGTGGTAAAATCATTAGCATTTAAGATCAAGAGGTCTGGCTAAGAAGTTATCTTTCCTAAAAGAACATTCCTTTTGACTAAAACCCAGTGTGTGATTGTTTCCAACTTCCCACTTCTGCGCTAAGATCACATGGGGTGTGCCACTAACACTGGCTCCACCAAGAGCCATCTCTTCATATTGTTATTTACTGTTTGATGCCTTAGAATTGTGGCAGTTAGCAAGCTACCTAAGGAGTCCATGCCTCCAGGGATTGACACCTGGCTTTGTCAACATTGAAATGATTGCTTTTCCTCACCTCTTTCCTCCTTTTTTCTGAAACGGATATATGGTTGGGTCTCTGCAATCAGTTGGCTGAGAACAGGGAAGCAGAAGGGGAGATGCTCTCCAAATGTTCTCTCACTATGATCATAGTTAATAAAGCTTCTTTCTGGCCTGTCCTAAATTGTACTTTCATTATGACGCACTTGGGAGTCCTCAGATTCTCTGATAAACTGCTCTTAAAAATACAAACAGATACTTCAATAAAACATCTGCTTAGTAAATAAACGTACCTTGAGGTACTCTGAGAAATCTTTTTAACACTGGCCTTTCAATACATTCTCCAGCCATGAAATGTTTCCCGAGCTCTGCCAGATTTAGATGGAATCAAAGAAGCCTCTACAGAACCACTTGGTAACATTGTGGCAGTCTGTAAAGACTTAAAAACTTTCATATATTGACACTGCAATACAGATGAAAATATGAAACCCCACGAGGACAAGGATCTGATTCTGCTCAAGTAGAATTCAACACTCAAGTATTGAAATCGCATTTATTTAATAGCCCAAACCATAATCCATCCTTGATTAGCCATAAATAATACTCAATTTTTTAACTTACAAAAATAATCTCTTCGGCTTGATAGAATTGCTCACAACAGTAAAGGCAACAGGAATTAGGTTTTAATAGTACTTCAGTTCATAGATACAATGAAGGCAAAAATGAATTTGTTTTTCACAGCATATCTAAAACATAAAATATTCTGAATTTTCAAAGCTCTGTTGGTGTCTTTTCCATTTGTGAATAAAAATATTTGATAGTTAATATAGCTGAAGGAGAAATATCCTAATATGTTCAATAATGCCTACCACTGTTGTATATTCTTGTAAGACCCTATTTATAATAATTTGAATATATTCTGACCTAAAACATAGATGTAGTTTCTATGCGTGTCAATGTATACTGGTTTTGCAGTAATGAAAACGTTATAACCAAGAACGTATATAAGACTTACAAGTTTGCATTACCATACATTTATTTTAAAAAGATGTATAAACAAGTTGTTTTCAATTAATTTTGTCTACAGAGTTATACACAATTTAAAGACAAATTATCTAAAATCCTAATCCTCTCCTGCACTGAAAGAGCAATCAAGTAGTTTAACACAGAGGCATATGAAGTACATCAGAATAGCTTCACAGACTTCAAAGGGGCTGTCGGAAATGATTCCCATCCCTTAATACAGGTTTATCACTGTTGGTGTTCTTGATGTCTTTTTTCTTTTTTCTTCAAATTCTCTTTTATTTTGCTTTTGTTCAGTTTATTCATAATCCCTGGTGGGAAATGTTTTTTAATTATTTAACTTCTGTAATACGACAGTAAAGTCAAGAGACTGGAACATTTCTTTCATAGAAACTTTGCAAAGCTGTGATCATGATGAATCTTCATTTTTTTTGTATTTAATTGAGTAAATATGAATAGTGGGCAGATGTGTTGCTCTTGCTCCTGTCATTATTATGTTAACAATCCCTGAGACCAAGTTGGACTTGATTTCAAAGTTATTTTAAAACTTGGAACTTCTCTATGAAAATCTCTTTCATTTTCAGTGTTTGACATATGGTCTCATTTCCTCCTGATGTTTGAAATACGGTATCCATCTCAGGCCCATCCAGCCTCTTACAAGTTGTTTGGTTTACAATCTTGACCTCAGCCTGCCTATAACAGGTTTATTAATACAAAATTCTGCCCACCATGAAGGTCTGTTCAGAGCTTTGCTGCCTTGAAGGATCTCTGCCCACATATTTTTATATAACTGCAAAATAATAACAAGAAAGGATTAATTCATACAGAAAATAAAGAAAACTTCTGCAAGATAAATTATCTAACTTACTGGTTGAAATGAGATTGTGATCGAATTTCTAGATAACAAATGTGAATAATTATGTACAGGCAAGAATAAACACAAAGATACAGCACAAAATTTCAAAGTACTGTAAACATCAGATATCTGTGTAAATCGTTTAGACCATCCTTGGCATAAGAGCAGGAAACCAGTAACCTTTATAATTTCTTGTTTTCAACTTAAAATGAGTTGTATTATCAAAGGTAGAAATTTGGACACATGGTTATATTAAGCTAATCTTTGTTATGTCCAAACCTGAAGACTGTGTCTGAAAGCACTCGTGCATGTCTGTTTTTACCTTTACTTCAACACATTTCCGGAAAGTAACATAACTTCTCTCCCAGATATGAACTCTTCAATCTGAGCATAAGAAATTCCTCTCTCATAAGCAGATTGTTAGTTCACCATCTTCATCAATTTGCAATTTTATGTGGAACAGTTAAAAAAAGTACATGGGAAGTAAATTCTGTGAAAGTATAATTTTAGCAATATTTGGCAGTTCATAATTAACTGAAGCTTAAAACTTTAAATAACATTATAGAAAGATGAGGAAAGGAAGACCGTATTTTCAGCAGTAAGTTGGAGTACAGTATAATACAATATGAATGTGGTATAAAAGCAGTCAGTGATGTAAAGTGAAAAGCCTTTCTTCTACATGAAAAGATGGTTTAGCCCTATGTATTTGTGATAATTTAAATAGATACTGAAATAGAATATATTTAATATTAAATATATTTTTCCCTTGACTATGTGGGCTGGTGTTAAGTATTCATTCCATTACAAGTTTGATTTAATATTGTCTAACAATTTTTAATTAATCTTGAAATAAATGTGGTGATAACTTCCATACTTAAGCTGACATTGACATTGTCAAAGCTTCTGTGGGGAAATGATGCCCACACCATCAAAGTTTCTTTTGAAGAGAGTCTGAATTCTTACTTAGTGCTTAAAGCTGCCCATAACAAATTTGGAAACTTTTCTTCTGCTCCAATTATGATCTGTGGCTCATGGCACAAAGCACTCCACTGCAGTACAACATAGGTTATCCTGAATTAAATTCATTTTCTTGTTATGCTTGGATAATCAATTCTTTACCATGCTGTAATTTTTACTAAAATGTTTGCATTGCTTTTCAGAAGTTGCAAAGATAGCAATGAATACAGAATTAAATATAGACAGCCAGGAGACAAGGAGCTTTTTTAAGTATTTTCTTTGAATGAGGGATTGGCAGCCTTTTTCAAGTTTCAGTTGAAAATATTTACACAAGTTGAAAACCACAGACTTAGAGGCAGTTCAAAAAACCTTCCTGAATTCTGCAGAACGTGGGTTGGATATCACTGCTTGAAATTATTTTCTCAATATGAATCAATGAATTTACCAAAACCTTACCAAATATTTAGTACACGAGGAAGTCAGTAGTGTTTAGAGTCCTATCCGCATGTCTCACATATTATATTCCTAATATTAATAAGACTCTGTGGATTCTGTATTTGTGTGAGCTAAGAGCTAGCCAAATCCATTACATGATAGTTTTAACAGCTGCTGATAAGAAATCTCCAGCTGACTGCTAGAAAGGGGGTAGTATTCTAGGAACGTGTGTACTTGCACCGTATTTTATGTTCCTGCCTATAGCATCTGCTCATAGCTTCTCTTAGAGACAGAATAATGGGTGAAAATGGGCTTTTGGCCAATACAGATAGTCTTAACATTCTTACAAATGATGTTCCTTGTCTTAGAGTTACCTTTGGAGCTTCCCTCCCATGACCTCTTTCATTAATTTAATCCTCAAAAATCTACAGACATGGAAACAAAGTTTCCAGTGATGATTACAGTCCTCTTGTTGAAATGGCTAGATATATAGAACTAGCCCTTCCTCCTTTATTTGTAGAGACTGTGTTACCAAAGTAATCATTCTGTTAGGTCAGCGTCTGGTTAGAAACATCTGGGCTGCCTTCTGTATTGCTTGATCGCCATGGGAACGATGGACAACTTTAGACATGAAGACACAGACAGAGAATATTGAAAAGCATTGAATACACTTGACTCAGCAATCCTGTCAAACTTCCTGGCAGTTTCCCCAGGCTCTAGTGATTCTCTACAGGGTCTATCCACACCAAACCAAACTACCGTACTGTGACACTAGTCTCTACATAATAGTTATCCCACAGCTTGGCCCTGCTGAGTAGGGTTGGCCAGTAAGCAAGAATTTTAGTTTGCTGAGACTTTGGAATGACATACAGCTCTTTAAATATGTCAAGGAAAAAAAAAGCAAAGAGGGACCATGACCTAGTATAGCCCAATCCATGGTGCACCCACATCCTGAATCCTGTTGAGGTCTGGTTATAACACCTCAGAAAGGATATGGCAGAATCAGAAAAGATACAGAGAAGGAAAACAAGGCCTGTCAAAGAAAAGCAAAGGCGCCCAAAGATAGTAAATGTATATGAACTGGGATTGAGAAGTATTTTTTCACAATACTCATAATTAAATTATGGAAATTACAGTGTCATGGAAGCCAAAATACAGCTGAATTTGAAAGTGGATAGGAAAAATGAATGGAGGATAGATACATGTGTGGCTATCAAACCAAATGATACAAATACAAGCTACGGTATGAGGTACCTCTTAAACCAGCAAGTACCAACAGTTGAGACACTAGGGAAAGAACACTTGGATATTTCATGTGTTTCGTACAGTGTTCTCCTTGGCCACTGTCAGTTACAGAGTATTCTGTGAACTGGATCCGGTATGGCCAATCTTATGCTCTTGATTCAAGGCTTGCTTTGTGTAATTTAAACTATACAAAAAAATGTCTCTCAGCCTTAACAAGGATGGTGCTAACAAAACAGCATCCTTCAAGACTGTATTAAGATTACTGAGTTCCCTGGGGTAATGCTGTACCTTGCACTGGTTAATACAAGATACTCTGTCATATCCTAGAATTCCCACTAGATAAACAGAATTCTCAAAGAATTGTACAATTTCTGATATAATTTTTAACTGGAACAAGTTTTAAATTTTCATTTCTCTTAGTAAAATAATAATTTTATGAAGAATTAAAAGAAATAAATAATTTCTACACCATTTATATGCACATCACACAAACTGAGTGTAATATGAATACCAATAAAGGCAGCAAAAGTCCTAGGCAGAGAAGAAATAGACCTTACTACCTCTCCAAGGTATTAACTGATATACTAAAGACATATTAGTCCTTAAGGAATCTTAGGAGATGGTATATTTTTTTTGTGTTTTGTTCAGCAGCACAGATGCCCACAAGAGCAAACAAGAGCAATACTGTATGAGTTTCCCATTGAAGCCTATCTCCCATAAATGCAAAACGTCATTTTCTAATGGCATCAGTTTAACTCTGGTACTCTCCACTGAAAAAGCATCTTCCTTTTCTCTTGTAGCTGTGAAGTGTCTTGAATATGTTATGGCTATTTACAGGCAATACCCTTCTTAATGATTAAACTTACAAACTTTAAAATGGGTTTTCTTACCTCTCCACTAGCTTTACCAATGGGAGAGTTGAGAATGAAGTCAGGAGGAGCAAAGACATCAACCAGGGCAACTGCATCATCTTTCAACTGTGTAAAAACAAGACACACATTTGGCAACTTCTGTAGTTGTCTACGGCTACCTGTGAACTACAGAGCAGCATGAAGATTATTCTCATAAAGTACCAGCTACTGGTTACTTAAGAGAAATCCACAATAAGGAGTCTCAATTTATTTTGCTTTTTTTCCTCCCAGGGTAATTGTCTAAAGAGGCTGTATTTTAAATGTTTTCTTCCTTTGCTTATGGGTTTTAAAACACATTTTAACGAAGATGGTACTGTTCACATATGTAAAACCAGGTATTTTTGAACTTTAAAAACATAACGTCCAGATTCTTCTTTGAAATTTTGCTTACATGCTTAGAATATAATCCAGTTCGAAAAGCTTTTGTGTTGAGAAAAAAAATTCATGAGCTAACACAATAATGAAATAAACAGAACTGGACTGTGGTATTTTGCTGGCTTTCCAATGAAGACTGCAAGGCCACAAATGATGGAGTGTTATTTTGCAAGATTGATTGTTTTTCATTTTTTTGTAAATAAATTAGGACTAGATGCAAGGTCAATGAGTTGCCAAACTTTATAGAAAGTTATTCAGAAACTATTGATGTAATATCTTGCTAATTTACTCCTTGATGTACAGAATAACTGATATATCTCTTTTTTAGTATTTGTATACTATATTATTATTTAATCACAACAAACAATATTGAAGGCTTACCCTGTAGCAGAGCTCCAGAATAGCATCCTGAATAAATCTACCAGCTTGTTCACCTGAAGCATAGCCACCTGCAAATACATTCACAAAGAAGCCTATACCACTTAAGATTGTATTGATACAATCCTTTTACAAAGGAGTTTATCAGCTCAGTATTCAAGAGACTAAATAGATGCCCCTGTGTAATTGGACTGACTGTCTTTCATTAATAATTTGAATGCAAAACCGTTAATCTAAGACGTTTGGAACCTTTCGCATTAACAAGCTACAGTACACATCTTGCTGCCTATCCCCTATCCTCTCCCCCAAGCACTGGACCACAGCAAAACTTGTGAGCCCTCCATTATTTCTGAGCTAAGAGTCTTTTGGGTTCATTTGTCACTCCAGATTCCTGCTCAGGAAAATTTTGTCCAGAATGATTGTTTTATATTACACAGGCAATAAGAAAATGCTCTAATCTAAATCCTAATTGGGATTCCCTCCCACTGCCAAGTTAGGACTTTATAAAATAAAGTGACATGCAGAGTATATTCAGGGAGCTGATCTCACCTTGGTAGAGCACAGCTAGATGTTTACTTAAAGACCAGAGTCCATACAGAGCACTGAGATTCTTAAGCACTGGCTGCAGAGTAGATGGTATGTTGGGATCATGAGTGTAGGCATGATATCTTTGTAAGACTGTTTGTTCAATAAAAGCAATGGCTAATGATCGACAGTAGTATACCTTAGGAAACAGAAAAGAAGGACACTGAGTAACAAAATACAAGGAACCAATGCTTAGCTGGTGCAAGATGGCATTGGCCTGGTGAAGTTAGTGGAGATTTGTTGATTTAGATCTGCTGATCTAGTTTGAGATTAAAAAAAGTCTAAGAAGAAACTCTAGGAGAAAACTCTTTCTTCAATGTCTTTGCAAAGGTTAGTCATGAAATGCCTCATGAAATGCCTTTTAGAAATAAGGTCCTAGTTTTCCACTGTGTTCCAGTTTGCGTACTTTCTTATACCAATCCAAAGGGAGCAGAGATTGGATGCCTACCAGTGTTATTAGGCAGTTGCACCCAGACTTTATGGGATCAAGTAGCTACATCAGAGAGAAGACCATGCAAAATCAGGTTTGCTGACTTTAGGATCATCAATAAACCCATATAACTCTAAGAAGAGAAAGGTAGGTTTACATTTATTTAATATTATACAGAGTTTTATAAAAAGGATAAGATCTTCAAAGTGGTTCAGTAACCTATTGAAAACTTATTACAGTCCCTTCAAATAAAAAATAAAAAATCTGATCATGTTAGCATGAGTGGATTCTGTTTATGGATTGCAATAGATTGCAATACGTTTTGAAAGAACTATCCAACTAATCCTTGCCAACTATCCAATCAGAAAGGCAAGTAACCAGTTACTGTTAATATGGAGTATAAAACCCTAAGAGATTGTATTTACATAGGAACACTTGTCTACTTTTACATACTTCGCCTTTGCTGTATCATGGCATATGTCATACCATGAAATAGACTACTGAATGACAACATTCTAATTGGTGAACAGAAGGGGAATATGAAACCATTGCTGTCGTGGCTGATTTGTTGCAATGCTGTAAACTGGTGTTTGTTTTTAGCCCATTTGTTCAGTTTGGTTTTTTTTTTTTAGAATTAGTTGATCAGTTTTTCTTTTTTTCCTTTTAATATTTGCTTCATCCTTGCATTTAAATCCACTGTGGCATTTAAAAAATGCATATTCCAAAGATTACTGTTTCTCTCTTGATAGCTGTTCAGTGGTATACTTATGTCCAAGCTCAGATATAAGTAAGAACTGCAAAATACACATCTATTCTCTGCAGCTTTAGGGAGGACTTCCCCCTTACTAGATGGACTTTTTTAGATACGAATGTCAATTCCCTAGTCAGAATGAAATAAGTCTTAACATTGCAAATGAAGCATTAAGAATTACTTCCCTATTCTTCTCTCCTATAATTCTATTTCCTTCTTTGCCTTTGCTTGCACTTCTGTATTACTTCTATCAAGCTATCCCCAAACCAAAATAACCTAGGGATGAGTTAGGAATCTCTTCCAGATCTGCCATAGCAAGAACAAGTATATATTGGTCAGCCACTGGGCTAACAGAAAAGCGCTTCTTCATGCCCAGACTTTTAAATCAAATATGTACACATCTTTAAAGCACAGCTTGTAAATCATTTTCAGATGTTTTTGAGGCATGCCATTTAAAATAAAAAATCCCGCTGTCCTGAAGATGCATTGTAGGGAGAAAAGAAAACCTAATGACTTAAGGTACATCAGTGCCCATCTCAAAAGCAGTTGTGTGCTAAAGTATCTTTACATTTTAGCACATTTGAACGTAAAAGAGAAGAGAACCTTCACATTTCTGAGCAAACCATTCTAACACACTGACCACAGCACCAGCCTCCCAAGAGCTGGGCAACTGACAGGCAATCAGACTTTAATTTCTGACAATTCCCATTCTGAATTTGTTTCTGAAGAACTTCTCTAATAAGCTGCTTCTAGGGTAAAACCAGGAAAGATTTCCTCCACTCTACCAGTGGTTTCACACAGACCATCCCCTGGTGAAGCTATGTTGGCTCTTTCTAGGTGCAGAGTTCTATATTCCTTCCGCATGTTTTTTAATGAGCTTTGCAGATAAAATGAATGACACTGGTCATCTTCAGGGAACAGATCTCTCTCCTCAGTGACAAATGACAAGTGTTCTTTCCTTGGATGTGAGCCAGTTTTCCTCATGGAGGTAACAGAAGAATTTGGGGAGCTTGGGGATATACACTGAAATTTGGAGTTAAGCCATCCCTAGCTGTTAAAGCTCTCTGGTGAGAGAGCGGCTCTGCTATATGTAGATTGTCAATGTTTCCTGTTCAGGTTCCAATGCTGTCAGTCTGGTATCTTTCATGAGTACTTTGCACTATAGAAATTAGAGATGGAAAAGACCTATTAGGTCATCTAGTTTACCTACCTGCCAGAGCAAGATTCTTTCCTACAGTATGTATTTGGCCACATGCGCAGATGGAGATGTAATAATCAGATGCTGCAGTAGATTTAATAGTAGTAGATTTAGTCTTCAGAAGTTCTGCTATCAAAATTACAGACATCACCCAGCACGTGCCTGCAACTTTTCTGAAGGGAAATATATCCTGGAAAACTTCTGCTGATGGTAACTGACCTCCTGCTACCATGTTCAATACAATGCACATGGCCAGGTATTACATTTTATTAGTTATTTGACTTGCTGCTTTATGCTTGAGGAAATTGTACTTCATGACACAAGAAGATAAAACTAACAGGATCTGACAAACTTGGATGAAAATAAGCAAATAAAAGAAGTGAGCTGAATAAGTATTACCTGACAGTTGTTTTTTGCCTCAAAATCACTTCGCCCAGACTGCTTCTCCTTGCTCAGCTTTAGGTCACTTTCTCGGAGCAGGTAGCAAACCAGCCATTTATATGCTGCTAAAGGAACTGTGAAAAAGAGAAAACCAAAATTCTTAACATTCACATTTATGATGCAAGAAGTCACATGCAGATTCTACTGCAGTCACAGTTTTTGTTACCTGAGATGAAAAGTGAAAGTGTTAATTAATCAATCCATTAACATGACACTTTGCCCATTACTGTAGATGCAATAAATAACATCTGAGTAAGATAGTAGGATTATTGTAGCTGTACAGTGAAGACATACCATGCCTGACCATACACTAGTTCGAACTGACCCCAAGCTAAAAGACAAGGTATATCCGCAGCTCAATTTAGACTTCTGACTTGGATCAATTTTTTTTAGCTTATTTTCTTCCCATATTAAGACTTCGGTCTGCAAGATACTCAGTCTCTTCCCAGAATACAAGAACAGAAGACAGTCCACATTTCATGGAAGCACATGACTTCTAACATTGCAAAGGTGGCTGAATGTAAATGCATTTGAATGACCTGCTTTGTAGATCAGTGCATTATGTTTTTAGAGCAGCCTGGAACTATTAAGGAAAAAAATTGTGAGTGTTCACATGCTGCCTAAATTTAGACACCTAAATTAACAGTCCAGTTTCTAACAGAATGGAACAATAAACAGATTCAGATATTTTTAAAACTATAGTCTGCTTCAGTAGGTATTACAAGAGAGGAGAGAACATGTGCTTAGGTATCAGTTTGTGCTCTGCTGGATTTCACAAGTTGGAGACATAGAACAAAGAAAGCAAGCAGTTGTTTTGAACTAGTCTTTTTCTTATAAGCCTTTGTATTTTGAAGTTATTCAGATTTTACCCCATAGCTATTATGATACTATCTCACTTGGTACTATGCATCGCTATCTGAAGGTCAGCTTTTTTGCAATTATTTGAGCACCAAAGTGGTTACTGAATTCTAGGAACTAACTCGACTCCCCCTCATATATTAAGACTGGAGTTTCTTCCCCCAGCATGTTCTCAGTTTCACAGATTCACTTTTGCTCAACGCCCTGTCACTATCTCATTATCTGCTCATTTCTTTGTTAATTCTTGCCTCCGAGGGCCAAGCTGGGCTCACAGTGATAGAAAAGTGGGAATGGCATCTAATGTCATACTTGATTTGATTATAGCAGAGCAAGCCAGGAAAACTGCAGGGAATTTTCTTTCACAATTACTCATTTCTCTCTATGCAACCGAAAGCAACTGTCAAAAGCAGACACACTCAAAGCCTTTTCAACATATTTCTAAATCACTTGTATGGTTTTCTAAAATAAGATATTTTAGTGATATAAGGTAGTGGCAATCAATGCCCCTTACAACAGTTTCACTTGAAAACAACAATACAGTGGCAAAATAACTAGATTACAAATGCTATTTTAGAGGAATAAAAATGGAAGAAAAATATCTGATGCTACCCTCCATTCCAGAATTGAGGCTAGGGACAATACGATATATTTTGAAATGCAAACTATGTTCTTAGTAAATTGAAATGCATATAATACAAAGAAAATCAGCAAATAGTAATATGACAAATATCTAGTAAGTAGCAGAGGTTGAATCTCAAATCTCTGGATCCTTTCCTCTGGAAAGGGATTTAAGATTCTAGAATCACTTTAACAACAGCAGAAGGCTACCTGAGGAGTCCATGCAATCTTCAACACTAATGGCTGTGAATTTCCAGCCAAGGATATGATGGTAGTCTTGCAAAAAGTTTATTGTTCCAAAAGGGGATTCAAAAGGAGCTTTATCTGAAATACCAAAGAAAATAAAAATTATTTCTAAGGAAAGAAATCAGACTCTTTGGAACTAAAAGCCTATTACAAAGCCATGCATACATGCGATAGGCCAGATGCAATTAGGCCAAAATACTTATTTTATTATGGCCTAGTCCAGCTGAATGAGGACTGGTGAATAAATGCTGAAAAACCTGACATCACTGCCTATAAGCCCCATAAGATTCAACACCTATTGCTGAGTTTTCCAGCTCTGTAAGATGCTGGTGAAACTCACTGCTAGAAAACGGAAACAAAATCTAGAGAACTACAAAATGTACTGATGGATATTGCTACGATATGAGGCGATATGAACTGTTTTAAGTACAATGAGCAGAGGGTACCCAGACTTACAATAACTTTAGGAATAGTTCCACTGACCTAAACTGCACTTCTCAGGGAGCAAGGTACTTCTCAGGGAGCATGACTTAAGGGGAAGAATATTTCTTGCAGCAAATACCTGTGTATTGTGAATGTATCATGTGATGGAGTCTGTAGCACATTATTTATGCTCTACAAAATGATTAGATGACTGTCAATTGCTTTCAGTATGAAATTACCCCCTAATTCCATTAGCTACACACTGTTGGGTCTAGCATAGGATTCCACAATGAAAACTTACCTCTTATGCAATTCATCCAGCTCATTAGGTAGCTGCTGGTTTGCTGAAGCAGGACATTGTTATCTCCCTCATATGTGCAGTTTGGATCATTGTCATTTCGGATTTCACCCAGACGATTCACTTAATAAGAACAAGTGCACAATTTAATATATTGCAATGTATTAATGGAAGCTAAGAGAGATTAAATAATTATTGTGTGACAAAATGCACGAGAATTGTCTGTTCCCGTATGTATAGCTATTGTCACCAACAGACGAGCTTGAAAGTTCACTGTTTAGCTTGTGAAAATGAATATACTAGAAAGACTTTAGAGAAGTGTGGCATTCATCTTACAAGGGCAATTTTAATCTATAAAGTCTGCATCTTTATTTTTGGAACTGAGACTGAATCACATGTACAGTCTGTCCAAATGCTGGTGCAGATGCCGCATGGGTTTAAGGTTGGTTTTTTTTGTATCAGGTATGAAATGAACTTTAAAAATACGGATATGAGGAAAAAACCCTTTCTAAATACATTGCTAAAATTCAGACACCATGACACAACAACAGTCAAAGAATACACCAACATAACTGTTCTCTTTCTGATCAGTGTTATGCAGCAGTCTGTAACTTACTGGCAAGGTAACCATGTCCTCCACAAGCTTCTCGGCACTCCTGGGCTGCCTGCTGCGCAGTCCAAGAAGACAGTGGTTTGCTGGCAGCAGATAAGGCATGAATCTCACGTCCCATATCAGCCTTTGTGAGAAACAAGTTACAAGTGACTAATAACTTTTACACAAAGTAAGTTTGTGACCAGTTAAAGCCATAGCTACGTGTACTGCTTTATAATGAAGAGTAACTAGCAATACACACATAAAATTTTCTGAGATCTGCGTAAGGGCAGAGCATATTTTTTGCTACCACAAAAAGCCCTGCCACAACTGAAAAACCTTCAGCACTAAATTTCTTATATGGGACAGCAATAATTTGTGCCAGGTAATGGACACATGGGTACATCTTAACTCAGATGTGCCAGCTGAGATGGCATTGCATGGGATAGTCCACTGCTTGCCAACCTTTTCCTCCCAAAGATGGAGACACAGGTGGTTGAAGGTGGCATGTCCAGAAAAAGCTTCTATCCCCTCTGTGAAATAAGCAATCCCTATCTCCCCAGTCAGCAGGGGGATATTTATAACATTTACTTTCTTACATGGTTTTCACTGATCTTTCAAGCATCAACTTTGCAAAGAGTAGGAAAACTCAAATGTAGTCCCTCAATTTCCACAGAACCACAGTAGCCTGCATTTACACTAACTCTGTTGGCCCTCCTTTGAAAATGTGTTTGGAATTCCAGTGACTGGAGATAGTACATTGATACTACCAGAGCTTGTTTAAGAGTAACTCCCTGGTTGTTTTTGTTTGTTTGTTTGTTTGTTTTCTTTAGTTCTCCTGTAGAACAAAAGGAATTCATAAGGATTACATTCTTAACACTGTCAACTACCAGATTTTTTTCTATCACAATTTTTTTTTTCTGATAGCCACCATTTTGCCTAAGATTAGCAACTGCACTGGAGACCTCCAGAGACAAAATATCAGATCAAAAAATCAAACAGATTCTTCTGTCGTTTCTGCAAAGAGGAGAAATTAGACTACCCAGACATTAGTACACAAATATTTTATGAGCTTTATTTTAGCTGAAAAAAGCCTGAGTGTTTAAGTGAGATCTGAGCAATACAGAGCCAGTGTGTAGGCCTGAACAATTAATATTGTCAAAAATTTTAAAAATAAATAAAATTTATATGCTATAGAAAAAACATACTGCAGTTATTTTGGTTGAGAATCAGTCCTTGCACAGAAACTGACGGATCAGACTATTTCCTCTGTAAAGGGGTGACTTCCAATGGTCTGACTGTGGATGAGAAATTCAGCATTAAGACTCAAAAGTCTTAACTTTTTCTCCAAAAATATTTATCCTAATGCATGAATAT
Source organism: Haliaeetus leucocephalus (assembly GCF_000737465.1). Lineage (NCBI taxonomy): Eukaryota > Metazoa > Chordata > Aves > Accipitriformes > Accipitridae > Haliaeetus > Haliaeetus leucocephalus. Next base: position 3,021,750 of record NW_010973342.1, read on the forward strand.
GAATTGCAAACTCAAGCCAGACTCACAGAGTCTGTGCAGGAATTAAGAATAGTATCATTTCAGAAAGTCTTTGATATATGCCCCCTGCAGTATCATTTACAACAGTTATAAGCTGAATTTGCATTATCATCATATATTTATGATAAACAATTCTGCAAGGGAATGTAACCTTAAATCCCACAGAAATCAATAAAACATTAACCAATCCATCAAAGCAAATTTAGATGCTTTTCTGAATGCTACTTTAATCATTACTTTGTATGCCCCATATTTCTGAGACATTGCCCTAGCATTCTTGATTGTAAGATACTAAGACTTCTAAGTAGGTCCTTCATTTAGCAATTTCCAGTTTATTATAGTAAGAACTCAGCGAAGAAGTAATGTGTGAATACCTCACCTGTCTCTGGCTCCTTTGCTTTGTCAGTAAGCCTGCATAAAATTCTACAAAGTTCTCAAACAGGGATTTGGATAAATAATCTAAGGCGTATGCGGCAGCCAGATAAGGAAGAAGACGCCATTGCTAGAATAAAAATTAAATAGATTTGATTGCAAATTGATACATATTTTTTCTAGTTATATATATGCAACTATCTTATAATACTGAACCAACCCATACTTTTTTACTTTGTTCAAATTGGAAAACTGTTTTATGGAGATGAGAACTTAACAATAACCATCTATAAACATAATAAAGTGCAACTACACACAAGTTACAGTTACGTTATTCTAGTTCATGCATTTTATGAATTTGTATTAAACATTCTGTTAAACCAGTGCAAAAGTTCACTGAAGCTTTGGGGACTAATGACCTATTTTTGCCCTGTGTTTACACAATGTCTGCCATGCTGGGGCCAGTCATGATTCATGTGTTTCTTCAGTACCAAAATGACAGAGGCTGTAACTATTTCACTTGTTCGTTCATTGCTGAATGTACCTTAGTGCTGGTTGTATCCTGTGGAAAAAAAACAGGGCTAGGAAGCAGAGAAAAAAGCATCTTTCCTGCTCCATGCAACTTGGAGCCCATGAAGGAAAAGAGAAAGTGCTTGAGGAAGCTTTTGTGGTACAGCAAGAAGGGAATGAGAGGTTCAGCAAGCAGAGCCCACAGAACAAGTCAAAACAGAAAAAATTGAGAGACTTGAATAGTGGGAAGCAGACCCTGGCTCATTCAGAAGAGGTGGAAAGAAGGCAGCATTTGCCAGTTTGTAGAAACCCATGAAATATTCCAAAGTTGCAAGACTAAGTGCAAACCTGGAAAAAACTAGCCACTTTGCAAGGACAAACTGGGCAGGTTTGTTTTCAGCACTTCTTATACACTAACATTTCTCATTCAGCACTTCTTCTACACTAACCTTTCTCATTCAGCAGATCTGAGTTTTCTCTATTTCCCAGCTACCCTACATACTCTTGTTCTATTTTTTCAGAGAAAAAGGTGTTTTTCACCTGCCTAATCTGCAGAAAAACATTGGTTATATTCCTCTTGAAATTAGTGCTAGCTCGAGACTTCATCACAATGAATGTCATCGATTTCTATCTTTTAAAGGATAAAGGCTAAAAAAAGGAAAATTAACACAGCAGCAAAAGAGTTACTGACATTTTTAAACAAATACTAGTTTCTACATCTGCAGTACTTTCACATGTACAGAAGACAGTCTTTCTCTGAAAAGGTTACCATTTTAGAAGACAAACGTTTCTAAGTACTTCAGAGAAACAGGAATATTTTGGGTTTTGCTATTCCAAGAACTTATGTCAAAAGCCTGATCATGCCAGAAGGTCTTGAGTTGGAATAAACCCTCCCAGCTGCACTAGAATGACGCTTCAGATGACATAGACAACTTTAATTTCCCTAACTTCAGTGTTGCTATTTTGATCTGTGGTAGCTCTGAATCTGCGTTTCATTACATAAAAGTCTGTAGATGTGAATTCCAAAGTATTTACCTGTGTTTGGTACTCAAGAACAGGTATTTCTTCATCATCAGTTGGTCCAAACTGACGGCGAGCTGCTGAGAAGCGAATGGCTATTGATAAGGCAAGCTTTAAATTGGTCGTGGAAAGTGCCGTGATCAGAATTCTGCCAGTGGACAAGGATCCCAGAGCTGCACTAAAACGCTCTTTAACATCCTGAATGAATAAAAGGCACAGATTGAATGGTGAGGCTAACATTTCCTTTACATCCCCTGTAAAGATACCACTCTGGTAGGATGATCAGAAGCCCAGAGGATTGGCCAATTTTGTTTCCTGACACATTCAGATAAGGAGTTCAGGCAAGACTCAAAGTAGTTTCTGTAAACTACTTTGGGATCAGTGGCGTAGCGCAAAGAGCAGGAAGTCAGTAAAATCAGTAAGGTGAGTTGAGACATCTCTGAAAGGCAATTAAAAAACCAGCATTCTGACTATCTCACGTGAAATCGTCAATAGCCTTATTTAAGTCCAGGTATCTAGTACTTCCCAACATGAGAGGCACATGCTCTATCTCTTAACCTGCTTATACCTTTGTATATTTAATGAACTGTATTAACGAAACAAAACCTTGATTCATACCTTGATTGAACTTGAGTACTTCCCCTCAGCTGTGACATCTCCAGCTATATTCAGTATGTTTTCTTTAGGTATCCTGACATTGTGGAATGTGGCAAATCTGTTTAAACAAACACACAAGCAATGTAAAATCTACCCTGACACAGTCTGATGTGTCTACGTTACAGAAGAAAGATCACAACAAAGACACAATTACACAGTGATCTCAGGCGTATCAGTGAACTGAAAATAGTGCCCATCAAGCCAGGTAGGTAATTTTAGGAGAGTATGCCTGGGAGAACAAAGGCTTTCAGATTCAGAGCAGCAGAGGAAATTCAAGATGGAAAATTATTTGTTATAACTCTTGAGTTTGGTTTTTTTTTAAAAAAAAAAACCATGATGCTTACAAAACCAAAACAAACACCTCCTTGACTCTAAGAGACCATTTCAGCAGCTTCATAAGTAGAGAGGTAAACAACTAATAGAAGGATTAGCAATGTATTCTGTTTGAGAGGAAGGACAGGTAAACTTACTTGTTAGAGACCTTATACAGAGGCAGTTTGACACACTTTCACCAACATCCCAGAAACCTGAACTGAATTCTCAGCCTGCAGGAGTTTAGTTAAGTTACTTAGCTTGATATCTCAGCTATTGAAAAGCTTGGGAAGATGAACAACTTCCATCTCCTGCTTAGAACCTGACTGGGCCATTCTGACTCCTAGTAATTCCCTGCCACAAACAATTCTGCTGAACCATGTGCTTTACTGAGGTGCTGTTCAGTCCAGACTGGAGACTGCTTTGGAATAGAGACACCGTATATTTTTATGAGTCTAAAATATAGATCTGTGAGGATTATTCATGTTATTGCAATACAAATGAGGACATAGCTGAAATAGTGCCCTGAGAAGGAACTGAATGGAGAAATTTTCTTTGTTTAAACTCAGACTAGGATTTCTGTCCCTGGAATGTGGCATCTTAAAAAGGAAGAGCAAGATAACCACAACCTGAATTGTGGTGCCCTAGCAGCAATAAAGAAGGAAGTTGTTAGAATAGGCAGAATATCCTGAGTATTCATATTCTTCAGGAAGAAAGTGTATGAACTGTTTCACCCAAATGGGCAATACAACTTGGCAAAATAGCAGTAATATCAGCTCCACTCACGAATATCTCAGTATCTAATAGCACTTGAAAAGCTGTATTTGTAATCAAAGCAAATTCCTTTTTCCTGCCAATACTGGCTGATCTATTTAATAAGGCTCATGAGAGCCAGGTCTTTCACATTAATAAATTACATAAGGGCTGCATTGCTGCATGTGCTTTAAAATTACGAGTTGTTTCCAGGGAAACATATCTGCATACTGAATTTATTCAGCCTTAGAGATACACAGTATTTTCAGACTTAGCCACAGAGAACAGCATGCTATCCTGACCAAGAACCAGCTGCTTACTGGCTTTAACAATGCTAAAAAGTGCTTTATTAAGTGCCAGCTTCAGTGAGACAATGCTACTTTGCAAGAGAAGCAAATTCAGAATTTCCAAAAATCTGATTTCCATCTTTGTTAGTATTTTTTTTGCATCACTGAAAATAAAAAATTTCATTTGAAAAAGATCTTTTGGTTAAATTCACATTCTCTGCTCCCTATATCCCAAATAAAATCCATCACAACTAAAACTGTATAGCAGCTCCAATATTTTTAAGCAATAGCATGCATGTTAGACAGAACTCGAGCTGTTTAATTATTATTGCTCATTACTTTAATTACAGGGGAGTGTGTGTGGCAAGGTTTAGGTCCCTGGTTCAGCACTCCCTTTTCTTAGTTATGGTACATCCATAGAACTACAAGTTGCTTCCTCCTAGGAGCTTACAACCCAAGCATAAGGCAAGAAGCTACAAACGTGTTCAAACAAATGGTGAGGCAGACACTAACTACTGAAGAATACTTTCTTGATGTGATACCTGCCAGTCACAGCACACTGGCAGCTAAGCATTGGCATTTTTTTAGAAGCTGTTAGAGCAAATGAGAATTTTAAGGAGGAATCTGAGTGATGAAGGTAAAGGGAGCTTCATGGGTATTTATAAAGGATCCCTCCCAAGTAGGAAAAGATGCACGGAAGAAAGCAATGAAATATTATTTTAAAAAGCTATTGAATGGGTGATAAAAACTGGAATCATAAACCAGACTAAAGGAAGAGCTGATGTAACAGAGAGATGACACAATCTTTGGGGCACAGATTAGGAAGAAAATTCAAAGCGCTCCAGCTCTTGGGTCTTCTCTTAGCAAATACATATTTGAGGCATGTTTAGTCTTCTGTGTGCTGAACAGCAAGATTCGTGGTAGTAATGGCAACGAACAAGATGGCAAATTGCCCTTTTGTGTTTTACACTGTAGTGATTAGTTCAATTCATTTGCAAAGCTGTGCACTTGTAGAAAATTATATATATTGATAGATGCTTGAAAGTCTAGAGTTCATAAAAAGCTAATTCAAATCTACTAATATATAAATCTATATACTAATAACCTACTTTTAGGAAATTCAAGCCTACTAATATTGAACATGAGACAGATGTGTGCCAAGCAAAACAGCTCCCAGAATGATCTAAACAGTTTTACCCACTTTCACCTATTGTGATACAATCCCAAATAGTTAAATCTAGAGGAATTCTTTTGTTGGAAAGAGCAAAAACTCATAATAGAAAGTTTTATTATAATCTGTCCGACATAAATATAATGTAGCTAATTCTGTAACACATAAGAGATTACTTAGAGTTATTTTGATTAAAACCCACATATATACCCTTCTTATAACTTTTTTCACAGCTAGTGAACCAAAATGCTATATTTCCAATCATTATATAACAACCTATTTTCTTAAAATGAAAAAGTTCAAATAACAGTTTTTGAAAGTTTCGATTTTTTCCTTGATATTGTCCATTACAGTACACGATTTCCTTCTTTTTCTGTAAGCTGCTATCAAAATAGACACCTTTAAGATGGCAAAAACTTTAAGAAGTAAAACAGAGAGACAAAACTAGCAATTAAAAAATCACACAGAAAATTCCCATGTGTAAAGAAATAAGATATATTGCCTATAAGCACCAGTGTTGAAAATAAAAGCAGAACCTTACAGGACCTGGGAGTTAGGCGACCTTGTAAGATCATTGCCAACTGCTGTTACGCTCCTTCTCCAAGAACTTTGCTATTTGAAAATGTTAGACTGGCCAATTTGAACTTGAGATTGGAACATATTAAAAATAAATAGTAAGATTTAATGAAGTCAATGATCGCATTTCTAATGGTTACTAGCCTAGAAAGCATAGTGAATAGGCATGGACCACATCTGTCAACGCATTTAGGGGAAAAATCTTAAAGAATTGAAAAAATATCTTAGAATAATGGAACTGTATACAGAGTCATGGGGATATCATGTACCAGCAAGTTTGGAAAATGGCTAAATTTCACATGGTGATGACAAGACCATAGGTTTGAAAGCCACCCTACTAGGGCCTCTTCTGCATAGCAAATACTGTGACTGAGATTAAGACCTCTGAGCAAGACAGACAGATTGCTGTCACTTTAAATATGTATCTATAGCAATGTGCAATTTTGCATTATGTAGCCCACAGGTAAAAAAACTGTATCACATAGATTTCTACCTAGATTAGCTGAGCAGAGTGAAGCTTTATTCCAATAGTAGCATTCTTGTTTGGGTTCTTTGGCCAGTAGTTTAGGGAACAATTCAAGCAAAGTTAATCGTATTGACTTTAAATCATGCAATAGTAATTCATCTGGTGTGCAGTAATGCTGATAAAAAAGGAGCAGCTGGAAAAGCTATGAGCTCCTTTTGCCAGTACTAAATTAATAAGCTGTTACCTATAGTACAAATAGCTCAAACATGCTTTGGTGAATTTCAGACTCACTAAAATGCCTTTCCTGCCAGCTTTTGTTATTGACTATGTTAGAGATGGTGCAGTGACAGTTCCTTCAATTCTTCCAGCCAGAAACAGAAAGCAGGTGAATGGTATTGGAAGGCTGTAAGTCAAGTGATCTCACGGTTGTTTATGGGATATAGTAAACCTTGGGAAGAATAACACTTCAGAGGTTTTGTGAAAAACTTGCAGAAGGAAAGAAAACAGCCACATATTCCAGACTGAAACTCACAGAAAGGTTAGAGTTGAGGATAGAGTTGAGTTACAGAGAAGCTGGGGAAAACTGCAAGGCAATATTTTAGCTCTAGTTTCTACAATCAAGGCTCTAATCTAAGAATGCAGCTCTGTAACAGTAATGCTCAATAGCAATGATAAAATAACATAGCATTTTATAGGCCTCCTAATCCTATCTTAATGGACTTCATTGACACACGAAGACCCACTCACCCTAAAGTTCTCATAGTCTAAGTGCCAGTCTTGCAAGGAGTTCTGGATGTGCAGACTCCTGCAACTCTTGAGAGCTGACAGAACTCTGCTAAGGAACAATAAAGGTTGTCTGAAGTTCACTGCAGATGCACGTGAGGCTATATTTCTGTGGGTGATAAAACAAATGCGTGACCAGATCCGAATCTACCTTTCCCCGTTAGCACCATCAAGTCCCTGTCAGTATGAAATGGCTATGGCTACAGTTTTGACATATATGTGAGTGACAAAAATGAGGGGATAAGACAGCACTCTTCAGCAATATGACTACATCTTAGCAAGGTGCACAGCACTGTACATACCCATGTAGTGTCTAACCTTGACTGTAGAAACTAAGTGGAGAGGGCAAAACAGGGAAATACCAATGATTCCACTGCAAAAATCACTGTTTTGACTTAAATTGCAAATATGCAAAATGTGTCTTGCAAAATATTTGGTTTAACTGTGAAAGTGGCACTGTTCACAACACTTGAAGTATTGATGGTAATGTATTCAGATAATGTAAGTACAGGTACATGCATTTTTAACTTTTTTTTTTATTTTACAGCTTCTTCATTACTATTGCAATTGTTTGTGACTCTGGTCAGAGGCTGCAAGACAATAAAAACATTAAACAAGCATAAGCTTGTTTAGTTGAGAAGCAGGACTGATTTCTACACTTGGCTTTCTTATTCACATCCCTGTACTGCCCCTTTCCCTGTACCGGAACAGTCTCTTCTGTGGCCTTGCAGTGAACCAGACCTGACAAATGATCTGGTTGAAGACAGCCAAATTTTTTTGTTGGATTAGTTTTCAGGCAGTTCCAGTTCCCTTGCCGAGTCCCCTACACATCTCCATAAATGTTTGTCCCAGTACAAAGAAAAAGACAGTGTGGGAGTAGAAGCAAACAACGAAAGAAGCCGAGTATGGGAATTATCTTCACCAAACTACTGCTTTGGATTGTAAGATGAAGCTCCAAAGACTATTTAGGTTTCAACCATGTATTACAGCTCCTATCTTCCTAGTGAAATAACTGCAACCATTGCAAAATCTAAGAGTTAAGAGGATAAACTAGGAGACAAAAACACTTTGAAGGACTAGACTTTCATTTGTCTGCCCTTAAACTAGCAGTATCAGAATCTTAATGTATTATTGGCACTGATACTCAAATAGTAACAAAGAAAAAGAATATGAATTAATCATTTAAAAGTAATCTGTAAAGGCTTGCATGTTGTGTGATGGATGCCATCTTCACCAATACACAAGGAATTGTACTGAGGGCTTTCAGAACCTGAAATCTCTTTCCAGGAGGGATTCTTTTATACCATTTATTGCTTTTCTGCCCAATAAATCCCCTTTACCCATTTCCTCTTGGGTGTTTTGTTTTGTTTTCAGTATCCAGAAAACCGACTCTGGCCTCAGTGATTGCTAGAGAACATGCTAAATGTCTTAGCATGTTGTATGTGTGGAGAGATTGATCACATTTTAATTGTACATGAAAGGTTGTTAAACAGCTAATAAAAAACTTCAGTTTTCCAAAGTCCATCATTATAATTAGATACAGTTAACAACTCTTCTTCCCCCAGAAAGATCCTTTTCCCCCCCTGCAAAGAGTTCAGTTAAAATAAATAGCTTTCTGTCTGGCAGTGGTTTGCTGTATCTTTGATAGCTTAATTTCACTAGTTCTTTCCTTATCATAGGTTTTGTCTGCTCAACAAACTGTATACACGTTATCAGTGGATACAGCTGAATGAGCTCAGAACATGTTTACAAAGACAGGCGTGTTAAGCACCACTTCAGAAACACAATTATAACTGATTTTCAAACTCTTCCCCATGCAGATTCATTTGGGCATCATTTCTATTTCTGAGTGGGGAAAGCAGCAATTTGCTGCTAGTTACAACTTGACATGAAATTGGTTCATCACTGATTCAGCGGCAATCATTTACTGACGTGCACTGCAGTAATGGGTAATTTTGGTAATGTTACATTGGCCAGGGTAGGAAAAAAAAACAACCAACAAAGGGAAGAAACAGAAATGCACATCAGCACTTACCCAAACTCTCGCTTTATGTCCCTCCTCTTATGCCTGCCATGAATTTTATTGAAAAGCTCCTGGAGCCCAAATACCCAGAGTTTTTTCAGTCATCCTTTTTTTCCTCAGCTATTTCCATTTTGGGACCTCAGTGAACAGCAAATTTCAAAGACTGCCAGAGCACTAGCAACAGGTGGACATTTTTATATTATAAAAATAAGGACTGAAGCACTTGCATCCCCTGGTGGCAGTCTGATTTATTTTTTGGTAACAAAACACAAAACCAGTCTAAACTCTCCATAAGAAAAACTGGAGTTCTATTTTTAACCATTTATCTATTGATTACACAAACTGTTGTAAATGGCAGAGAAAGAAAAATATTTGAAAATATTTTAAAGTGATTTTGTCTCTTTTTGCCAGGTGAAGTTAAAAAGACTTGCAAAACCCATGTGATTTTTGGACATTCCAATTATGAAGCTATGAGAATTATTTGGAAGACAGAAGGAGCAGGCTAGTCAATTGGATTTACACTGCAAAAATTCCCACGTTACTTCTGAAATTCTTTCTGTTACTGAAAACATTACACTCTGCATTAGCAGGAAACCAGCCTTCAGCCAAACGACCCAAGAGATTTATTGTTTTCCAAAGCCAGAAGGGACAACTACGATCATCTACTCTGTTCTCTTACATAGCATAAATCAATGGCATTTTCCAACGAAGGTCTGGAATTTCTTTCCCATGTCCCTCAAAAGTGTTCAGGAGCTTAACTCTCTGTACCCATATTGCAAATTAGTAACATAAACTTCTTGAAGTACAGGAACAAAATCTGGTATCTCTGCCAGAGATGTCATACTCTGATCTTCACTCTGACTATTTACCCTGAGTGTAACTACATGGAAATATACCTGATTTACTAAATGTGTATGGTAGTTGAACCAGACTTCACACATACATTCAAAAAACTGGCAAAGCATGCAGCAGAGACTAACACTTGTAGTCACAGCACAATGGAATATTTTCTCATCACTACATACAACAGGCTTCTATACTGCAGGCTGTGCTTTCTCTGGGATAAGCTAGGATATAAGATTACTAAACCGCTTAGGAGAACACCTTGACAAGGCAGTGTCCAGTGAAATCTCTCCCTATGAATCTTGGCATTTTGCAGATCATGCAACCAGCAGTGCATTTTCTAGAGTGGCACAGCTTTTCATCTCTGCAAACAAATGCAGAGCTATGAAGCTACTACCTCTCCAGTCCCCATCTAGGCCTTTGTGCACCTCTGAGAAGCTACGTGTACAAGTCCTGACATTTTTGACAGCTCAGTGTGAGCAGGAAGGTTGCAAAATGAAAACTAGTTCTTTTGAACCATGTTGGCATCTAGCATCAGACCTCTCCAAAGAAAATAGCTGAGGTAGATCAGGAACACAGGCTCCTAGAGTTTTCAGCTGATTGAAGGGTATCTATTGGTAACCTTGGGCTCCCTCATCCCTCTATCTTAATCTGCAGTTGCTGTCTTAAATGGACTGTCTTAATCGATACTTAAGAGATCTAGACACTTGACTGGGACTCCTCAGGCACCACTGTTAGCAGAAAATAATAATATTTTTTTAAAGCAGCATACACAAATAAACAGAAAGATTAGAATGCCCTATGATTGCTTTAAATGACATATAATGTAACTAAGATAAGGGACTCCATCTGGCATTAAGATAGGAAGTCATCGGTATCTCTTATTTACAGTGTATTATCTGAATTATCATTTCAGATTATTCAGTTATTATTGATATTTTAAGAAATGCTCTATTTTTTCCCCACAGATCAACGGTTAAATAGATTTTAAAATTACATGCATTTTTATGTTATGTGACAAGCACACTCTTCTCCTTCCTTGTGTTGCACATGAAACTGTGCTGCAAATTAAGAACGAACAGCAGAATTTGAACATTTCTATAGGAATATGAAGCTGAATTACATTTAGATTACTCAGGCCCATGTTGCTGTGCCATCTGGTGGCTATTAGTCCATAATGCAGATGCAGGCAAAAATACCAAAACTCCAACCTCCTTCTTTTCCATGCCTTTTCTAACATTTTTCCTCTGTAAAACTTAATTTTCTATATGTTTTTTTTTCTTTATTTCATCTGTGTCTTCAGGCAACAGAGAATCAATGAGAATGAGCTACATAAACGCCAGTGCTGTTTTTGCCACTACAGATTATTTGGGCTATCAGGAGAAGGCTGGTACAGAAAACAAACTACAGAAGACCTATGACCTTCTGGAAAGCCAGTCAAAGCGACTACATTTCAAAGCAGGATACCTTAGGATGCTACTTTGTTTACTGCAATGGCATGTTATGAAGGACAACACATACGTCTGTAACGAACTGAATCAACAGAAAGAGGTAAATTTGAGGCATAAAGAAGTGACCCCACCACACTCCCCCTTTACTGTTTTAGGTCTCTTTCTTTACACAGATATAATAATGTAACTAATGTAACTAACACAGAGGTTTAAATAATTATTTTTACATAATGGCTGTTTTAACGCAGAAATCTACTTCAACTTCCTCACTGTCTCTCCTTGACATCAGATGCCTTTGGTTAGTAAAGTGGAGACACAGTAAGGTCACTGAAGTCCGTAACTCAGCAATGGAGCCCAGGTACTTTTTAACTTCAGCTGTACACAGAGAATACAGAAAAAATAACTAACCTTCTCCTTTTCTCCTGCAGTGAACAGGATTAGTCCAGAAATCCAATGGTTTAAATAAGATAGATACCTAGTTTCTCTGCTGGGTCTCATTAATCTTACATCTTTACTAACAATAAACCTTATGGGCTGGAAACTGTCAGACAAAATAATTAAGGGCTTTCACCCAGATGGGTGGAGAGGCTGATTAAGTTCTTTACTCAGAACTTAATGGACGTTGTGGTTTTTTTCATTATTATTGTTGCAGAGCCTATGATTTCAGGAAAGCTTAGGGATACTCACAGAGTATTAGTGGCACTTCATATCCTAAAAAGTGAGAGAAGCAGAAAGACTACAGTTGTTCAGATAGAAAATACTGAAATTCAAGATTTTTCAATCTGTTTTTTTTTTAGAAATACCAACAACTTAAAACTACTAGCGAATACCTCAGAAGTAAAGACAGAACTGACACAGAAGGATATTTGCACCACTACAGTGTGATATGATCTAGAATGTTTCCTCCTTTTAATGGATTGACTTACCCATTATCCAACCCATTCTGCCCGAGTTTCTTTCCTATGTCACCTACCATCACACCTGGCACTGGCAGGAGAGTTTTTGTATCTCGAATCTGCACAGAAGTGGAATGAAACATTATTTCAGTTGTGGAACAATGAAAGTTATTGATTGAACTTTTCAAACAGTGAAAACATTCCCAATATATTCTGTATTCTGTTATCAATGCTTGTCGTGGTTTAACCCCAGGCAGCAACTAAGCACCACGCAGCTGCTCACTCACTCCCCCCCACCTAGTTGGATGGGGGAAGAGAATCTGAAGGAAAAAGGTAAAACTCAGGGGCTGAGATAAGAACAGTTTAATAGAACAGAAAGGAAGAAACTAATAATGACAATAACAATAATAAAATGACAATAATAATGGAAGGATTGGAATATACAAAACAAGTGATGCACAATGCAATTGCTCACCACTCGCTGACCGATGCCTGGTTAGCGATCCCCCCCAGGCCAACTCCCCCCAGTTTATATACTGGGCATGACATCACATAGTATGGAATACCCCTTTGGCCAGTTTGGGTCAGCTGTCCTGGTTGTGCTCCCTCCCAACCTCTTGTGTCCCTCCAGCCTTCTTGTTGCCTGGGCATGAGAAGCTGAAAAATCCTTGGCTTAGTCTAAACACTACTTAGCAACCACTGAAAACATCAGTGTGTTATCAACATTATTGTCATACTGAATCCAAACCATAACACTATACCAGCTACTAGAAAGAAAATTAACCCTATCCCAGCTAAAATCAGGACAACGCTAAAGAAAGCTCTTTGTTTTTTTTAGCAACATAATCCCGGATCTAACTTGTACCTTCGTATCCTCTCATTCAGGACATAGATCCCTTAATGAAAATTACTTTGGCAATATGACACTAATTACATCAGTGTGTTAAATATGCATTAACAATGATGACTAGCATTGAAACCTTCTTCAGGTGTACACAGACATAGTAGGAATCAATGGAATTTTTATGTAACAATCGGCTTTGAGATATTCCCCAATTTTGTAATAAATTCTGTTCAGTCTGCAACTAGTTCATTTTACTATGTATAACTTCTCTACTGCATTGCCATATTTTTTGATGCCTTTAATCTTAAACTGATCTCTGTGGTAGAAGCTTGAAGATTTCATGCAGATCGGCCTGCAGCATTGGCAGACATAAATCATCTTAAACCTCAACCAAAACTTTCAGGACTTCATATAGCATAGGTTAGTTCTAACTATATAGGTAGCGTGATAATCTGGAGGCTTTTCAGCTCTTCGGTATTTTTCAGAATTTTTTGCAGAAAACTGACAGTATAAAACTGGCTGTACAACCATCACAAAATCTGTGAACATTTAAAAACAGTACACTTGTTACAGTTGCAATAAATGTGGAAAGCATTAATTAAAGAACGTGCTGGTCAGATATACTCAACAGCATAACAATAAGTCTTTAATTTGAACCCACTCTCCCCCAAAAGAAAAAAAAGATAAGCAGTATTTCCACTCTACCTGTACAATAAAGGAATGTAATCCTTGGCACTGTCCGTCAGGAGTATAGAGCTGGGCGTACACAACTGCATGAGTGGCATGTTTCCCCATATTACCAACCCAGAACTTTGCAGCTTCAAAGTCAGGGGTATTGATGATAAATTCCTGTATTCAGGAAAAGAAAGGAGCAAATTATATAAATCATAAAAATGAACACACGGCTATTTTGGTTTTTTTTCATGACCATGGTAATGTTTTGAAAACATTAACTGCCAGGGTTTCATTCTATACTCCACTCCAACAGTTGAGATCTCTCTTATTGCGTTCAACTTTGGAGAGAATACATGTAGCTAGGAAAAATTTAGAGCTGAAAAAGTTCATTACTTCACTGTAAAGCCTGAAATTCAGCCTTTTTAATTGCTCATTTAAGCAGTTAAAAAAAGTAAAGCAAAGTGATGGACTCAGAAGCATTTCCTAGATCTTAGGTTAAGCTGAGCTGTGAGTCCACATGAGGGACTGTGGGGGCTGTTTCAGCTGTGAGGGCTGAATTCTATGCAGGGACCACCTCCTTCTTACACAGTTTTCTGTGGAAAGGAAGCCTGGCTGACAGTGTGAAAGGCAGTGCACTTCCGAGTTTGGACAACTGGGGGACCATGAGTAGTGGGAATTCTGAAGAATACATGTATCCTGAAATTTAGACATAGCTTCAGCATTCAGATTTTTAGATTCCAAATAGTGTGCTTTCTGGATGTAAAGGAAATCTGAACTCAGAGCTCCACGATGTTAACAAAGATTTAGTCATTTCAGTCACTTTTACTGCAGTGCACTCATCACCAGCATACAACTCAATTTATTTAAATGGAACTTTTCATGCTGCCAAACTCACAAAGTTGTGGGTTGGTTTTTTTTCTGGAAAGGAATCCGATTGTCCATATTGCATAAATGATCACTAAATTGCTTGTATATGAAAAAATGCAGACTGGGATGTTGTCCTACTAAAGAATATAAAATCTTATGTTTCAAATCTAATATTCTCACTTCTCATTCTTTTGAAGCCACTTCATGATGTACATATATGAGTGACATTATTGACAGTAATAGCACCCAGTTCTGTACATTACAGTGCAATAAAATGCCACATTCTTTGGGGGAGATGATGAGCATACCTTCTTGGGACATTAAATAACACATTTTAAATTCAACTTGGCATAAACCAAGCATGTACATGACAAAGAGAGAAAGTTCTATCAGCCTCCTCTCTTAACTTCTATTTTCTTCTCCCTTAATGTAAAACTACAATGAGTTTTATTCATTTACTGAAAAAAACGTTAGTACAATGAATTTATTTCTGCAGCAGTGTTGATTTCAGAAAACAAATTATGAATAGTAAGCAGTATCCTAATGGAAAGAGCAGCTTATTGCTTTGCTCTTTTGGTCTCTTCAATAGTCTTTTTATCTCTTTTTCGTATTTCTTTTTCTGATCCTTAGGAAATAATCCTAATTGTCGTATATAAAGCCTTCATATTTAAAAACAAAAGACAATTAATCTGCGCGTCCAACTATTCCTTAAGAGACAAAACAAAGGTGAAGGCTATCCTTATTTTATATCACAACCAGAAGTTAAATTAACTATTTGTTCAAGAAAACAGAAATTTCTGGATTTATTGTAAATATTGATATATGATAGACAACCATTTCACTTTCTTGTATTTTGTTCTGCTGGAATGGAATCACTTTCCTCTTTTTTTCAAGTATTCCAGGTATTAAATGCACTGCTTTACAGTAGTCAAAAATATTAATGTAGAAGACTTTTGTTTTGAAAACACTGGAAAGTTGTGTGGGAACATGCTTATCTGTTGAAATCCCCACATCCACCCTTAACTGTATTCTTTGCAGGAATCCATTTTTTTCTCTTAGAAATGAATGAAGGGGAGAGCGAGCTGTCTCTGTACTGAGGCACCCACAGCACCTGAAGTATGATATGTTTTTTTCTCTTTTGGTTTTCTTGAACAAGGGCTCCCCCAAAACACTCTTCCCTCCAATGTATTTGACTTTTTTTTTTTTTTTTACATTTGGAGTTGAACTTGATTCTTTCTTGTTAATCAAAGAAATCCTTGAATCATTCTGTCCTGTTAGCAAATAACAGCATCTAACAATGTCAAACATCATTCCTGCGCATTAAGGACTAACCTGAGTGTTACGATCAAATGTGGCAGTAGTCCGTATGCCTTTGGTGTTAGTTCCATGGCTGAGTTCTGTCAGAGCAAAACATCCAAAAATCTAAATAAGGAGATACAAGGCACAGTTCAAGACTACTTTATTACAGCAATTAAAATGGTAAGATTTTCAAATGATTGCAAATACAGCTATTGGAAAGTAACTTGCAATTGCAAGAAACCAATCAAATGTAACCTTAAGGCTAGGACACCATGCCTGCAGTAGGGTAACAGGTTCTTTTTTCCTTTGCTGATGGCTGACTCACTCAGGCAGGTACAGACTATTACATCCACTGACAAAGTTTTCAGCTGTCTAGGTTGAAAGAACTGTTGCGTGGTGAAAATTGTCCACTCTGCTTGCATTACAAGCAGTTCTGGGAACTCCCAAAGTTAGGAGAAAAACAGAATAAGGCTGTTTATTTTCAAAATTGCGAATAGCCTACATTATTGAAGGGGATGAATTTATATCTGATCAATGTATGCATACTCTTGGTTCTCAGCAGCATTTGGGAACGCTGCCTAGTTGAAGCCACACTGAAATGTGCATACTGGAATCCTTTACCCTAGACAGGTTTGGCCTGTAGTACATACTCTTCAGTAGCAAACCTTTGAAAAGCAAGTGAGAATAAAAAAAAAAATAAAATAAACCGGAAGCCTCAGGCAAAATTATTCTGACAAATACGTATCCTCAGGCTTTTGTGTAGACTGAGAGTCACTGAAAGAATTCATCCTGATCTTTAACATGGGGTATCAAATCAGAACTATGTAGCAGTATATTGCTGTCTATGAGCATACAGAATTTCAGAAAATTAATAAGCAAGGAAGGTGAATGATTGGAAAAAAAAAAAAGACAAGAAGTGATAAAGAATAACAAAAGAAGCATGAAGCTCAGTTTGGGTGCGGTCAGCACGTATATCTTTCAAAATCAGAAGGTCAGGCCAGACAGTGAATGTTGCCCACATGACCAAATGGCATAGACAGGAGAAACTGTTTAGGATTGGCTCTTTCTATATCAGATAGGCTACACTTATTCTGCAGGGCACTCGGTCCTGGAGTTCACTGGGCTCCCTGTGGTGTTTCTGTGGCATTATGACATTATTATTTTCCATTTTATAGCATCAGAAATGGAATATTTATACCATCATGGCAAGGATATGTGTTACACAGTGTATGATGTAGGTGTGGGAAGTGGGAGTGTCTGAGCATGCAAAAACTTGCTAGGATATACTCTCAAAAAACTGTGGACAGAGACAAAACTGGTGTAGTGTCATCTATATTGCCTTTTGGGAGAAGTCCACTAACTTTGTCTGCATGTTAACTTGGACAGTGTAAAACAGATCCAGACAGTGGCATAATAGCTAGCAGTGAGGATAGTCAGGGCTCAGTGCTTGCACCTGCTCCTTGGTCTTTTCTTTCACTATTTAGAAGTACCTAGGTATGTAAAGAGATCAGAAATTACACAAGCATGCAGGTAGTGCCACGGTTCTGACAGTGCCCCGTTCTCACAAGTTATAAGAAAAAAAAAAAATTACCTCCATGCTATAAGCCTGTTTCACAAAGTCTGCAAACCTCTCAGAAGCACTCAAAATTGTACCTGCAAATACCTGTAAAAACAGAGAATTATGAATGAAATCAGTGACCCCATGATGGGAGTTGCACTTACGTAATAATTTGTAATAGTGATTTCTATTAAAGAGACCAGGGAAAGTAGGCTGCACAGTAAACAACTACTTAAGACTATAGCTGGAGGAGGTAAGTCAGGATTTAATCATGTCAAGGCCTCTTTATAGAGGACTGAAATTTTCACAGCTCTAACCTATTCAAGCCTTCATTGCAAACTCTTAAAAATGCTTAATAAGCTCACTTTCCACTTGTCCTTACTGATATCCCCTTGAGTAAAGTAAAACTTTAAGACGATTCTAGTTTGGTTTATTGCAAAGGGATTAGGAACTGAAGATAGCTGCTTCAAGATCAGACAAAACCACTGTTTTTAAAGCTACCTTCAGTTTTTCTAGATGGATATTCACATAACAAAATTAGCACTCCCAGACCCTCCCCTGCCATGTGAATAGTAATAAAGAATTAATTCAACCAATATTATTTGCCCAGCTATGTCAAGCCTTCTTTCTGAGAGACTCATCTAGGAAGCAACTGACGAACAGAATCCCAGCCACTGATGTCAGTGAGAAACTTTACACTGGTTTCTGCTCCTTCAGGATTCTGCCCTGAATCAACACACTGAGGGTGAGGCAAGGGAGTTTCTGATACCTGTATCTACAGCAAAGACATAGGCACCAAATAGGACCCAACAACCAAGTTCTTTGGCTGCTGCTGCCCTAGAGAGGAAGCAGAGGAGGGGACAAAAGAAGGTGGAACTGTAGGCATCAAAATATCTTTCTGTAGCTCTGTCTATACTGCTCCACCTTTACTTTCCAGGTGGGATTCCAGTGGAGACAGGTCTTAATGACAAAGATCTAGTAACTTCATCCCACAGCAATCTGATTCTTCTAAATAGTTAAAATTAACTTCATTTTTGAAAACAAAGGACTGGGAAAAGATATAGCTTTAATAAAATAGGCAGAAAGCAATGGAATTACGCTATGATGAGACACTTACATTCAAATATACACTACTATACCTTTCGAAATGTACTTACACCGCAATGTAAGAAATACTGGAGACACGGAGACCAATCGTACATTCCTACACAGATGACCATATTAAGTATCTTTAATGGGTTCTCTATGATCTCTTGCTGAGTAAGAAAATCATACTCAAAGAGCCTTTTGCAGCGCAGGAATGTCAGCTCCTGATATTTCTCACGGCACAAATCTTCTCCAGGACGATGTGCAAAGAGAGGATCACTTTCCAGAGCAGAGAAGATTCTGTTCTTTAGGGTGAAAAAACTGACATGAGAATGTTGATCTAAGAGCATTAATGAAAAAAGTTATAGTTCTTCTAGGATAATACTAGGCCTCAAATTACATCATTTGATAGGAAGATGTAAATTTATAAAGCCAAAACTCCAGAGAATTAAAAATATATATGTAAATGGTCTGTCATTATATATACAGTTCATGCAGCTAAATTTTATGAAAGCTCCTTTGACATGAAGCAATAAGTGTGCGACTGATTCACTCTGAATGTAAGAGAACAGTATGGTAAAATTTACTTGCTTTTTACAAGCAGCTTCATAATTTCACTATATGAAGCTGCCGGCAGGATCTAAAGGGCAATGGCCCTCAATCTGAGAATAAAGGTGAAACTCCAGTTAGAAATATGCCATAATGGTAAAGCCATTAAGCTACCACAATTGCTCTGTTCCCAGGTGAAAGCAAAAACGTACTCCATTTAATGGAACCATCATATGCAGCCATTCAATATGAGGATGTGCATCTTTTAATGTTTTAATTTGGATCTTTTTATTTAATTCGTTAGATGATATACTATGGCATTTTTTTACTTCAGATCTCTGTGTCTTCAAGATATCCACATCTTCTTAATTGTTTTTCATGTAATTTAGAAAAAAGAGTGCAGTGCCTTAGGCAAAATCTTTATAAAAGGTTTTTAAAGCCCTTTCCTCCTCTCTGAAGAGAATGACACAATAAGTAGGAAGAAAACCAGTATTCCTGTGCTTTTCTTTGAAAGGTAGGGTAATTCCCTCTTATGGTGGTTGACCCTGGCTGGATGCCAGGTGCCCACCAAAGCTGCTCTATCACTCCACTCCTCAGCTGGACAGGGGAGAGAAAATGTAATGAAAAGCTCATGGGTCGAGATAAGGACGGTTTAATAAAGCAAAAGCAAAGGTCTCGTGCAAAAGCAAAGGAAAACAAAAGATTTTATTCTCTACTTCCCATTAGCAGGCGATGTCCGTCCACTTCCCAGGAAGCAGAGCTTCTGTACAGGTATCAGTTGCTCCAGAAGACAAACATAAATAACAAATGCCCCCCCTTCCTCCTCTTTTTACTTAGCCTTTACTGCTGAGCAGATGTCATATGGTATGGAATATCCCTTTGGTCAGTTTGGGTTAGCTGTCCTGGCTATGTCCCCTCCCAAGATCTTGCCCACCTCCAGCCTACTGGTAAGACAGGGGGTACATTGCTGTGCAAGCACTGCTCAGCAGTAGCCAAAACACTGGTGTGTTACCAACATCTTTCTAGCTACCAATACAGACCACAACACTATGAGGGCTGCTATGGGGAAAATTAACTCCGTCTCAGACAGACCCAATACACCTTTCTCAGTATGAACAATACTACTTGCTCACACGGCTTTGAAACGCCCTCAGACACAGGGCACTTGTGGTTTTTCTATGCTCTTAAGCATATCAGTCAGATGCAGAACAAGGCATTTCTGATTTCTCTGATCCACCTTTTAAGATTTTAATAATTATGGTGAATGTTCAAGATTAGCTTAAATCCATGTAAATCTACATCACCTTCAAAAAAGTCAGTTCTGTCTCCTCCTACATCTCCAAGTCATGCATACCCACACCATCTCTTGTGGTGCAATTAACCTCTTTTTTTTTTGGTAGGGTTAGCTTTCAGCAAGGTAGGCATGCTAATCTGTCCAACTGCAATGCCACAGAAGCATTAATGCAAGCACAGATTGCAGGAAATTATGTCAGTGAAAGGAAGACAGATATACTATGTTTGACAGTGGCATGAACTTAGCTCAGCTTAAGTGCACTGTAAAACCATGGGATATATGAATTAATGCAAACAGTACAGTAAAGAAATACAGTAGAATATAGTTCTTTCTGTTTGAAATGAATGCTGTAACATAGCACCTGCTGGTCTCCTCTGTACTGATTTTCAGTAATAACATGAGCCTTATGAGACAGCAAAGTAGATTGCTTAAAAGTTCAGTTCTGCTCTGAAAATTGGATGTGCAAAACCAATTTCTTCACGCTGCACATCTACAGAGTATTATTAAAGTAAATACCCTCCCTTTGAAAATCACATACTTGCTTCTACTAATATCTCCAAAATTAACACATGCTTACAATTCTTGCAAAGATTACCTTAAGCTGGATGATATCTTCACCATCTAGTAACACTGCCATCTCCTTCCAGTTAAAGGAAGCTTTTTTACGATATTTGCAAAGTGGTCCTCTAGGGAAATCTGGTAGCAAAGTTTCCCATGAACTTTGGTTGCCAGTGGGTTCTCTCGGATTCAGTGTAGGTGCCATAGTTAGCTAAACTGCATCAAACAAGGAAAGATATATCACAAACTGAAGCACCGCAGATGTCTAATTTTTAATAATAAAAAGAAATCAAAAGGGTTGTTAATTAAATCCACAGACTTGTTCGAATGTATGAGTACAGCAGTGCAGAGCCAATTAAAACCTTGCCCTTCCATTTTTCTAATTCAATTGGCTTGGTACAAGATAAGAAGAAAATTGCCTTTGATCAAATGTAAATGAATAACATGGTCTTTGTTATTAAAATATGAGCTAAACCTTTTGAAATAAGCAAAATATGAAAGAGGGACACCATTGGTTAATATTCCATAATAAGAAAAGGGCATCAATGAGATAAAAGATCCAGGCAAAAAAATAACGTCTTAAATAACATATAGTGAATAATTGTTAACTCGCTTCTAACTTAAATGCAAAATAGTAAAATATGAAAGCACCCAAACATGCATACAAAGCCTTGTCCAAATGCAGGAGATGCCTATTTTATCTCCACATTACTAGTTAACATTCAAACAACTTTTAACTAAATGACATGTCGGTTATATGTTAAGGTCTGGTTTTATATAATTGAAGTGATGAGCCACTGTTCATGCATAAACACAAGGCAGAAGACATCAGGGAAACAACAGGAACTCTGTTCTTATCTTCCACTGGTTGAATATATGAAAGAGTAAGTGGGTAATAAAACCTTCATTTCATGTACTGCAATTGCAAGAAACAAACTTCTGTAAAATTCTGCGTATTTGCATCTCCTTTGCCTGATTTATCTTGTCCAGAACTGGGCTAGCTCCCACAGATCTACTTGGCTATGTGAGCACTATGCTACCAGGGTGTATCTGCCCAGGCCTTTAGGAGTGTGGCTCAGAAACAAATAGGTGGCTTTACAGAGGGGAAACATAAACTCCTCCAGCCCTGTATACTATTCCATTGCTTTGATATGGTGAGAACATTTAGAATTGTTAAACCAGAGCAATATCAACATGCTGTCCGTCACTAACATTGACTTGAATAGAACAGGCAAATGGGACAAGCAGGAGGCCCTGTCTGCAATGGGTCTGTAAAAGGTACAGATTAAACCTGCATACATGAAGTAAAATAAAACTATCACAGCAGTGACTTCTACAAAACATATAAAACTACAGGGCATTTCTTCTACACGGAAGATGCAGTTTTGGAAAATTGTAAGCGCACAGGTATGCACTTAAGTGTCATATTGCCATACTTGAGAATAAATTTTAAATAAAACAAAGTATGAACTTTGCAACCACACTTCATTCTTCCCTCTTTCTTCCCTAAGTTTAAATTTGCATTTCTGTTATTTGGTGGCTTATAACATTCTTAGTCTGTCTTGCCACCAAACTTTTTTTTCTGAATACACTTATTCTTTCTGTGCCGAGTTGGCCTCAGACTCTTGTGTACGTGATCAAAAGCAGTAAGGCCCCATGTAGTCTGCTGGCATTTTGTGGTGTATATATATGGGTCATGCAAGCGCACAGCAAAACTTTACAGAACCAGCAAGATTTCATTATCTGTGGGTACAACCGCACTGGCTTTGGAGGGAAGGGGAATGTCGCTTTGTGTTATGACCTGGTCCAAAGAGTGAAGGCTTATACCTCTGCTGCTTTCAGAAGCAGATGTCGGAGTCCCCTCTGCTGCTACCTGCTTGTATCACACCCAGCAATTTCTGTCACTTCATGCAGATGGCAGAGATCTGTGTTATGGTTGCAAGATGCAAAAGTGATCGGGCAGGGAACAGAAGCTGGCCACATTAACAAGGGGACTGGCTGGAAGAAGCAATTCTCAAAGGTAGTGGGAGAACATCCAGGTCCAGGGTTGGCCAAGGGCTCAGTATGGACTATGAACATGATAAAAGTACAGAAACTACTAGTTTGGTATTCTACTTTTTCCATCACATTTTCTTCCTCATCATCTTGATATATGTCCTTGCTACATTTCTTTTCTTTCAAACTAATCCTCTTATGGAGGTCATTTTCTAGTTCTGGACAGTACAGACATAGTAGAAGAGGACTGCAGGATAGTATTTCTGCATGTGACTTCCAAATTGGTTCCAGGAAGGTGCAGTTCCAGTATTGAGCAACAGGTTTGGAAAGAAAAGAGGGGGGGGAAAAAAAGGCATCAAGAAAGGGCATTTCAACCTGAAGCCAAATAAACAGACATTACTCTTCTAACTGGAAAACAAGTGAATCGGGCAGAAGTTCAAGGCTTCTGGCTCAGAACAGAGAAAAATTTACATCAAAATATTGCAGTTGTTGCATCTATTTACATTGCAAATCAATGAGATTGCTCAAATGAGAAAACTTAAGCGTTCATAAAAAAGGATCCCGTACTTCAAAAAAATTTCAATTTCTCTCTTGGTCTTCGCACAATGTTTTAATATAGTTTGGTTCCAAGCAAACAGTTTCAAAACTAATTAGGAAAGCAAAACAGACAGTAACAATAGGGAAGTAATAAAGGACTGCCCTAAAGAATAACATCCGTGTTAATTTCAGCCTTGCGCTGACATTTTGAAATCTGTGTGTGGATGTGGCAATAAAAAATAACGCATGTTACTTTCAACTTGCTGAGAACTGCTGCAATTTCACTGAGAAATGCTGAGTTGAAAACCTTTTTACGTGGAAGGTGCTCCTGCTAGCAATTCAAATTCATGACTGGACAACAACGGTACGCAAACCACAAGGGAATATTTCAGTTTGCAGTGTATTATCATCAACTGTCTTGCATAACAATAACGCAGCTCAGACACTTGGTAACCATCAATAATAACGAAATTGTACCCTTATTCCGTCAGAAATACCATTACACGCAAATGCAGAGCCGCTAGAAAATAAAATAAAATAAAAAACTGGTGATGGCAGTTGCCCAGAGAAGGACAACACCGGGGAGCTTAAAGGCAGGGAAGTAAACCGCTTCTTTAAGAGTCCTTCGAGGTTTCATTGCACAACCTCTATTTGAACTGTCTCAATTCAGGGCGGGGCCTCGTTTCTGCTCGGCGGGGAAAAAAAATAAAGACTACGTAATGTACTGGTTTTTACTACGAAAAATGTACCGAGATTTGTTTCCTTGACGAGTCGGGCCGCTGGGTGCCTGTCAGGTCAGTCAGCGTTCCCAGTTTCGAGTCCGCTTTCAGGAAGGCGCTTCCACGCTGAGGCACCGTCGCCGCTGTCACGATACAGACCTTCCTCAAACAGAAGCTGTAAATTCGGTAAAAATCCTCCAGCCGACGTTTGCTTCTGGGAGCGGCCGGTACCCCGTATTTTTCAGCTGCGGGACGGCACCGCAGCAGTTTCCCGCCGCGCCCCACACGGCGGCAGGTGCGGCTCCCCGGGGAGCGCTGACAGGAGCCGCTTCCCGCCCGCCCTGGCCGCGGCCGTTGCGCCGTGAGGCGGCAGCCCGCGGCCGCCTCGCTGGGGGCTTCCGAGCCCCGGCCCGGGCCCGAAGGGACGCGGTACCTACCTGCGGCCGCCGCCGTCCCCGCCTCGGGAACTGACGGGAGCAGCCTGCGACGCGCTCCGCCTCTTCCCCCTGCGCGGCGGCGGCGGCAGGACCGGCGGGGCGGCCATGGGGCTGCTG
>NW_010973342.1:3046721-3150105 GCF_000737465.1 Haliaeetus leucocephalus
GCCGCCCCTCACGGGCTGGGGCGGGCCGGGCCGCCGCTCCGAGCTCCGCGCCGTGCTGAGGACGCTGCTGCCCCGGGGGCGGCCCGGCGGCCCGCCCGCCCCGCCGACGAAGGAGCTGGCGGTCCAAGGTGAGCGGGAGGCCGGCTCCGAGGCGCTGAGAGCGGGCGGGACGGGGAGAGCCCGCCGGTGCCGGAGCGCGGCGTTTGCGGGCCGCTGCCTCTGTCGCAGAGCTGTCCCCTCCGAGGCCGCCTCGCAAATGAGATAAATAGCCCTTTTTTCCCTGCTTGTGGGACTGCAGATGGATTTTTGTCCTTTTCGCGTGATTGGACTTTATCTGTTTTGTTGTTGTTGTTCTTGTGCTAGGAAGTGTCAGCAGTTGAAATACAAATTACAGAGATCAAACACCTGTAGGACTCTGGTTTAAACAACTCCCGCTTCAGTCTTAGGAAATCGCAGTAGGGGACGAGCTAATGCGCTAGGTAGGTGTAAGGTACTGCTGAGACAGGAAAAGCACTTAGGGAAGCCGGGCACCCCGCTCCCGAAGAAGAGGTAGTGGAAGCGGCTCATCTTTTTGTCTTAAAAAGAAGAGGCAAGAAGGACTGTCACTGTGCCAGCTTCTGTCGTGAGCTGCCCGCACAAAACCGCCGCTTGTAGTGCAAATCTAATTATGGGCTTGTGATGGTAGCCTCTGAAAACACAGAGTTAATGAAAAAAAAGTGGGCAGCTGTGGCACCTGCCTGGCCAAGTTGAACTGTTTATGTCGACTTTCTTACTGTTTAGTATTGCTTAAAAATGAAGCTTGACTTCATGGTTTGGTTTTTTTTTTTTTACATTGTGTGATGGTAATATGCTGCAGTAAATCCTACTAAGATAAAGAAACATACAGGGTACAGGTTGACACCTTTTAAGAAATTTTGGGAAAAGTGTTGATGTGTATTAAATTCTAATAGTAATGTTTTGGAAAGAATCAGGATTCTGGAAACAAATTTACAATTCAGAAAGAACTATTGTCATTTATGGGCTACAGCCGACTTTGGATGCTCTTGTGGCCTATGATTCTTATCCTGATGCCTTCCAAAAAAAAAGCATATGTTGCAGTTTTGATTTATTTTTTCTTTTGATGTTAAGAGGAGATGTTCCTGAGCTACATCTAGAGAGCCTATCTGTAAGAAACAGCCTAGGAAAATAATTTTTTTAATTAATATGTTTAAAGTAAATAAATGTTAGGGGATTGGCTAAGAATGGGACGAGATAGCAAGACTTGATGTTTGCTCTATTGCTAATTATTCTTTCCTGTCTCTCTCAGAAAATTTTGGAATCCATTGAAATTTGATTACTTAGCCAATATAGCATTCTTAGTTTGAAGATTTGTAGTTGTTGGAACACCTGGTTTGATGGTAATTGAAAAAGCATTTTAAAAAATGAGAACTTAATAAGCTATTCTGAAGAAATTGCCTTGGATAAACCATCGCTAAAAAGATTTTTGTAACTGGTTTATAAAGTAATGATGTATATCATAGGCCATAAGGAATATAGTAAATGCTTTTAGAGTCACGTTGTAGGAAGGATATAGGGAATAAATTAAGATGTTAAGATTTTAAAAAAATCAGTAGCATGTGAATACTAGGCTTTATCGTCCCATTCATATTTCGCTGCAGTCAGCTTTCTTTTTATTTGTAAGTTACTTCAAAAGGACACACTCTCCCTTGCTGTTTATACTTGTGTAGGAGTTAATTATCCTACATGCATGATTGATGTTAGAGAATGAAATGTGACAAAAGTTGCAGAGTATCTTCCTGAAATACAGAAGAGGCACTCAAGTGCATTGCCAGCTGTTTGTCAGCCCAGCTCAACTCTTCAAAATCTCTAGTGTTTGGAATCTGTTACTGGACATAAATATTTTATTCCACAGGTGATAGAACCATTAAGATCAGTAGTGTAGTTGCTGAACATAACTTAATATATTAACATAGTACATGCGCCTTCACCTAAAAACAGGTCTTCTCCGGTAGTCTCCCTTCAGAGTTATGAGATACTAATTTAGGGATAGATAATGCGTTTTTTCACAGTGTTTAGTCCAGGAATTGGGGAAACTGCATGATGCTAGAAGGGAAGCCTAGCTATAATTAATTTTAATCACACAGTAGATCCTGTGTTTGAACACGGCAAAACTGATAGATAGTAATAATATTATTATTTTTTAATATTGCACTGATTGTTTATCTAATACTGGGGTGACAGGTAAGTCTGTTTATTTGGAATGTGCTTCCAGGACTCTGGATTTACTGTGGGGTAGGGGAAAGCAGCAGTTTTGTGCTAGAAAAATCTCATTGTGTAGCTTTTACTTTACTAAAATAGTTAGGTTTGAAGAAAATGAATAGTCTTACTGGTCAGCCTTAGATATTTTGGAAACCTCATGCAGCAGTATTAACCAGAATGGTTTGCACCATAGAATAATATATCACTGTTTATATATCTTTTCAGATGTTTACAATGGAACTGTGACTTTTCTGCCTTTGGAAGAAAACAGTGAAGGAAAATACCAGATTAAAAAGTGCAATATTTATCAAATTCAACTTACACACGTAAAAGATGAGGAATGGTAAGTGCTGGGAGTGAGGGAGGAAGCAAACCATGAGATACTGCAAGGATCACATCATGTTTTAGTATTAGTATCTAGGTGTCCTGGTTTCAGCTGGGATGTAGTTAACTGTCTTCCTAGTAGCTGGTACAGTGCTATGTTTTGAGTTCAGTATGTGAAGAATGTTGATAACACTGATGTTTTCAGTTGTTGCTCAGTAGTGTTTAGACTACAGTCAAGGATTTTTCAGCTTCTCATGCCCAGCCAGGGCACCTGACCCAAACTGGCCAACAGTGTATTCCATACCATGGGACGTCCTGTCTAGTTTAGGAACTGGGAAGTGGGGAGCAGGGATTTGCTGCTTGGGGACTGGGTGTCGGTCGGCGGGTGGTGAGCAATTGCCCTGCGCATCATTTGTACATTCCAATCCTTTTATTATTGCTGTTGTCATTTTATTAGTGTTATCATTATTAGTCTCTTCTTTTCTGTTCTATTAAATCGTTCTTATCTCAACCCAGGAGTTTTACTTCTTTTCCTGATTTTCTCCCCCATCCCACTGGATGGGGGGGAGTGAGTGAGCGGCTGCGTGGTGCTTAGTTGCTGGCTGGGGTTAAACCACGACACTAGGCAATTTGGTTTGTTTAGTTTCCTGCTTGATTAATAAATGACAACAGTGGTGTGATCTTAGTGCATACTGTTCAGTTAAAAAAAACATCTACAATACCCAAACCAACACAAACCAAATCTGTTTCAACTTTCAATGTATACATTGACTGTACATGTGTGTGGTCTAGAAAAAGTATGCATATTCTGACCACGAGGAGCTAGCTATGCCTGTGAGAGAGGTCAGGTTCTGTGGGTGTTAGTAAGGTTGAGGGTCAAATTGGAATTGCTGTGAACCTACTGACCTTCAGTCATTGAAATGTAGACCTTTGCAGCTTGGTCCTGAGCATCTAAGGGCATAGCTGTAATGAAATCTGAATAAAATTTGAGATGATGAAATATTGAAATGTGCTGGCTGGTATATTTTTCCTCCTAAATTTTCCTGTTGTTTTCATGAATTTCATGAATTCACTTTTACTAGGTAGTGTTTGGATCTCTTGCTAAGTCAAGTTGCTCATCATATGTGAGTCCTCAGTCACTGTGTTAAATGCAGCATGGACTCTCATCTTCAGTGTTTGAATTGGCAGATAATGAGCTGTCTAACAAAATTCAGGGGAGACTGTTCCATTATTCAGTAACTTTACTGTTTTTATTTTTCCTTTTGGTTTTGTGTATTACATATTCCCTTATTCTCCAGTCTACTTTTATACCTCTGTTTGATCTGCTGATTTTCTCCACTTAGTCATTGTTTTCTCTCTATTTGAGGTGGCTGAAATAATGAAATACACTGTATTTATAGAAAATTTTTATTTTTAAAGGTCTCTGTCTATTGTAGCTCCATTTCCAGAAGATTGGTTTTCAGATGGAATTGCATACCCCAAACTAGCATGGCTTGGAAATGAACTTTTGTCCAAACTGGCTAAATGGTCTGTAGAGCAAAAGCCTAGTGAGTTTAAAAGTACACTCTCGCTCATTTCTGTAGCAAAATACAGCAAGGTTTATCAAAATCTTAAAGAAAAATACAAAGAGATGGTAAAGGTA
Source organism: Haliaeetus leucocephalus (assembly GCF_000737465.1). Taxonomy (NCBI): domain Eukaryota; kingdom Metazoa; phylum Chordata; class Aves; order Accipitriformes; family Accipitridae; genus Haliaeetus; species Haliaeetus leucocephalus. The sequence goes on from NW_010973342.1 coordinate 3,050,947, forward strand.
AGTTTAGCAATAAATGCAGTAATAATATGCTTTCATGTATTTTTTTGTTGTTTGTTTAGTGAAACTGTTTCTTTTGCTAAATTCTTTTTTTTAATAAAAGAAGCAATTTAATTGAAATGTATGTTTCAATGGTTTTGTGTTTTGGGGTTTTGTTCTGTGTCTGTGTACTAACAATTTACTATTTTGAAGAACTGAACTCGAAAAGCAAGATTTGGAGCCAAATTCACACTAAATATCTGGAGGAGTTAGGTATTTTCCAGAATGTATCCCTTCTGATAAGAAGTAAGTGGTAGGTCAGTGGATGTAAATATTAAGTCATCCACAGTAGAAGGCATAAATAAAGCACCTCCTCCAGAACCTGAAAGAGTCTGGAAAGAGCACTGGTTAGCAAGTAGGTTAAATTTCTTATTACTCTTTTTAAATTTGGATGCTATATTAATATGTGTTTGAGTTAGAGGAGCAATTTTGTATTATTGTTTTATCCTGGGGATCCCAATAAACAACAGTGATCATCTTAAGTGCTGTGTGAAGTAATGTCTGTATCCTTATACACCAGACTCTAGCTACAAGCAAAAAAATTGGTAAATGCTTTTATAAAACATATTGTGAAAATGTTGAAAGGTTCTATGGTTGATATTTCTATACTAATAGAAAGATACAGATGAGAGGAAAATTGGACTTGTGGGTAAGGAAATTGTTGAGTCATTAGCTCTGTAGTAGACAGTGTAGTGTTGAGCATTTTAATCTTTGTTTCAATTCTTCATTTACACAATATGGATAATACTTTCACTTTCTGTCTTCCTACTTCAGATTTTGACTCTTCGTGTTCTGTTGTGTCAGGATAATTCTATGCCTGTTATGTTGTGAAAATAAATTTACAAATGTTCATGTTATCAGTGTTGCACATAACAGGAATAATATAAGCATTTGTCTTCTGAGAGAGTTAAGCAGAAGGATGCATGCTCTACTACAGAACAGATGCAGCAGTTTCCTTGTTGTGACCTTCACATATGGAGCCATAATGTTCTTGGAAACTTTATTGATTGGATGACAGCAGACATCCTTTACGCTATGATTCTTTTTTGTGACTCACAAAATCAAACAGTCTTTATTTATATTCTTTGTGTGTATTTTTAATGAGGTTAAAATGCAAAATTCGTGAGGTGCAGAAACCTATTGAAGTGGATGAGTACCCAGATTGCTTTAACTGAGCACTTCCTGAAGTAATTTAAGATGGTGCAGAAAATAATTTTTCTCTGTTTTTTTCTGAAGGTGTGGCCTGAAGTGACAGACCCTGAGAAATTTGTTTATGAAGATGTTGCGATTGCCACTTACTTGCTGGTAGGGAACTGCTTTCCCTGATAATATTCTATAAGGTTCTATTTCCTAATAATAGAACCTGTCTAAAGAAAATCAGTATTTTCATTTTATAGTTGTTGCATTTTTGAAAATAGAATGACCTGAAGTTATTACAGGCATACAATGCAAAAGGAAAGGGGTAGGAGAAAGGATGTGGGTTTTCTGGGGGTTGGTTTGGGGGTTTTTTTGCTTGTTTTTGGTGGGTTTTGTTTGTTTTTTTTTCTTTTGCTCTCATTTAAGAGAGAGACAAAGTTCTTATCACAATGTTTTCAAGCATAACTTAAACTGAAAGTGGAATTCATGTCTATAACTATTCAAGTTGTGTTTGTATTCTGATCTTCTTTGGTAGTACTCTCAACAGCATTTCAAGGAACTACGTATAATAAGTCATAATGTAGATACCTCTTGCATCTTGTCTAAATCAGTATTTATAAGTAAGTTAGCCCATTTACAGAACTCGTTGAGGACTAATTTATTTTGATAATTGACTGTTTAAACTTAGAAACCCAGTTTCTTTTCCCATGAAAATTTTTAAAATTGTCTGAGGAAACCTGACTGACCTATGCTCCTCTCAAAATCTTGATTGTCACATGGGTATGACAGAACTTCTTACATCAGAGAAATGATCATGATGAAGTGGTCAGACAGTTCGACTAGATGAGCGTTTTAGGTCCCTTCCAACTGAACTTTTTAAATATATTATACTGGCTTGTGGAAAGAGCTATATAGTAGATTTATCTTTCACCATTTTTACCACCACGATCATATTAGGTGTTGAAAATCAGTTGTGGCCACAAGAAGATTCTGTAATGACAGAATTTTTATGCACAAGTGCTAGTTTACAGTGATAATGTGTTTTAGCTGATGTAGCAGTAGTTTTCAAAAAGTTATTAAAGTCATCCAATAACCGGCTTATATAAATGAAAGCTTAAAGTATGGTTTTAATAACGTAGCCTCCTTGCAAAAATTTCAGGTATCTATGTGATGGTATATAATAACTCATTATTTAGAAGTACATTAAACAGGTAGTTAAGAGAAGGTAGGTCCAGTGTTAAATTTTTGTGTATTTATGGCATCTACATCAGACCTCATTTTACTCTGCAGTCGTATTAAGGTCACCTACTGTCTAGGCACATGCCCAAAGAAGTAGCTATTCAGTTTGCATCATGAGAAGCTCAGCAGGGGATGGAGGGTAGGTGTGATCTGTGTAGGAGGTGATTAGGGATTTCTGGGTTACAGCCTAGAGTGCAAAAAGTGCAATGATTGGTACATCTAAAAATGTAAACATAGCCTGATAATCTCATAGATTATCTGCAGTTTCCTTCCCTCTAGCAAAACTGACAAATTAACAGGTAGCAACATTACAAATATTAATTTTTGTGGTTAAATACTCTTGAGGATTTTTGTTAGTCATAGTAAAAAATGTCTGCAGGGTTGATGAATGGGTGCTCTGTAGCTTCTCATTGAAGGAAAAAGAGTTTGACAGTGATAGAGACTAATCCATGCCCTGCAGACAAACATCCGATTATTATCTAATTATGAATTACATAACTACGTAAAAGTAACTACTTATGTACAGGGCACAGACTAGAATTGGGCTAAAAGCTTTGGGGTCCCTTTAGCTGATGTGGAATTTGGGATAGCTGACTGTTGCTAGGTAAGTTACACTTTGTTCAGTAGAAGGTGATGCTACATGTACCAGTATATAGCCAACTGATTACAAAGAACATTTTGGTTTTTATTTTCAGCTCTGCCACCAATTCTTTCTTTAATGCAGTGGATATGAATGCTTCTGTGGTGTTACTTGCAGAGATACTGTTGAAGTTTACTTGCTACTTCCCTTGCATCCTCTGTTCATCTCTTGCACCCTTTGTTTTAGCAACTTATTTTACATTTGTGCTCAGCCTATCCCAGGGTTGCATAGCCTTGATTAATTTCAACTTCCAGTGACTCAAAGGGAGCAGAGGATGTGCTTAGCACTTAGCAAAATGATTGATATTTTGCAACATAATTCCTGCCCCTCTCCATAAACAGTTTTAGTGGCTTTTGAGTTTTTTTTTCTCTCAAGTTATTTTCTGTGTGAGTACAGTGAATGTCTTCTATCACATCTGCATTCTCTCGCAGCTTTCTCCTTTAATTTCCAATAATGTTTTCTGCTTTCTTACAGGGAAACTTGACAGCAGAAGTCTAAAATATTTTCTTTTCTTGTCTTAGATTCTTTGGGAAGAAGAGAGAAAGGAAAAAGGGTTGACCAAGAAACAGTCATTTGTAGATCTTGGATGTGGAAATGGTCTGCTGGTTCATATTCTAAACAATGAAGGGGTAAATAGAGTGCTTTTTTAAAATAATAATTAAAAACCAGAAAGTCAATATTCTTGTTATGCTTTTCTTTTATCTGGCATGCAGATAGCCAAAATTCAGTTAATTCATGTAGCTAAAATAGGATTTGGTCACTCTAGTTACCAGGAGAAAATCTTAGCAGAGCTTTAGAATTATAGAATCATTTAGGTTGGAAAAGACCTTCAAGATCATCGAGTCCAACCATCAACCATGCCCACTAAACCATGTCCTGAAGTACCCCGTCCACTTGCTTTTTTAATACCTCCAGGGATGGTGACTTAACCACTTCCCTGGGCAGCCTATTGCAATGTTTGACAACCCTCAGTAAAAAAATTTTTCCTAATATCTAGTCTAAATCTCCCTTGCCTCCACTTGAGACCATTTCCTCTTGTCCTATCTCTAGCCACCTGACAGAAGAGATCAGCACCAACCTCACTACAACCTCCTTTCAGGTAGTGGTAGAGAGCGATAAGGTCTCCCCTCAGCCTCCTCTTTTCTAGACTAAACAACCCCAGCTCCCTCAGCCGCTCCTCATAAGACTTGTGCTCCAGGCGCCTCACCAACTTGGTTGCCCTTCTCTGGACACACTCCAGCACCTCAATGTCTTTCCTGTAGTGAGGGGCCCAAAACTGAACACAGTACTCGAGGTGCGGCCTCACCAGTGCCCAGTACAGGGGAACAATCACCTCCCTGCTCCTGCTGGCCACACTATTTCTGACAGAGGCCAGGATGCCGTTGGCCTTCTTGGTCACCTGGGCACACTGCTGGCTCATATTGAGCCGGCTGTCAACCAGCACCCCCAGGTCTTTCTCTGCCGGGCAGCTTTCCAGCCACTCTTCCCCACGCCTGTAGCGCTGCATGGGGTTGTTGTGACCGAAGTGCAGGACCTGGCACTTGGCCCTGTTGAGCTTCATACGACTGGCCTCAGCCCATCGATCCAGCCTGTCCAGATCCCTCTATAGAGACTTTCTGCCCTCAAGCAGAGCAACCCTGCCTCCCAACTTGGTGTTGTCTGCAAACTTGCTGAGGGTGCACTCAATCCCCTCATCCAAATCATCAATAAAGGTATTAAACAGAACAGGACCCAACACTGAGCCCTGGGGAACACCACTAGTGACCAGTCACCAACTGGATTTCACCCCATTCACCTCAAGAAACCTATCACTTATTTATCTATTTTTATTAGCGCAATTCATTTCAATTCAAGGCTATTTTTCTGAGGTAAGAAACTCAGAGGGAAAAGAAAAACTAATGATGTAATTTAGTTATGCTATAGATGAACCAAAAAAGAATGGGGAATCTTAACACAGAGATTCTCACAAGATGTTTTTCATGAGCTTAATTTTATAGAAATTGAGTTCTGCTTGTCATGTCCTGAAAATGTTTTTCAATATCTTTAAAAACAATCCTGGGATTTGTTAATTGTGAAAATGCCTAACAACATACTGTGCTTTCGGGAGTGAAAATGTGGCAACAGCAAAATTCAGTTTCTTAAGGCATAGTTTCTGAAACAACAACAAAAAAAGGTCAGTGAGATTGAAAAAAACCCAGTGAACTTGGGTCTGTCTTTTAGAATATTGTATTTTCCACTTTTGGAACAACATGGTAAAATTTGTAGAGGAAATGAGTATCTCCTGTTAGATCAGTGGATGTCACTAGTGGGGGGAAGTCCCAAGTTCTCATAGCACAAGCTCTCTATGCTTCTGTGGCCAGAAAAATTGATCTAATACAAGATGTGTAACAAAAACCAAATGTTTTCCCTGTAGACATTTATTTTTGTACATCATTAGGTCATCACTGCTGTAGCACTGACAAACATTGTTGACTGTCAAAAAATGATGTGTGTGAGAGTTTCATGAGACTTTTTTTAGTAATTGATTTTGGCTAGTTCTGCACAGGCTTCTTGAAGTTCAAATACTGTTACTTATGAATTCTTTGTTTCTTGCTTTAGTTTCCAGTCTTATTTCCTCTTCCCATCAGTTCACACAGGGAAAAGTGTGCTTGGACTCCAGCAGCCTAACTGACTTAGTTGAAAGGTGGTTCTTCAGCAAGAACTGCTTAGAATAGCACTTTTCTCTGAGTGCTGTGGATGCTACAGTATTACTCACCTTATGAAAGGTTTTGATATTTTAAAAACAAACAAAAAACAATACCTCTGCTTTTACTTTTGTAGAGATCCAGATTTTCAAGAGCAGTCTCAATAGGTGTGCCCAGGTAAAATTTCAAGCCAGATATGTTCTTAATGTTTCCTAGTGTTTCCATTCATGTTTAGAAGGGAAAGAAGGGATTAAAAGTATTCAGCTTCTGCCTGAAATGGTGAAGCTATGTTTCATTATGTGTCTAAATTTTAGTATGAATGAAATAATCAGTGTTAATACATACATTTAGTAAGCCTGTTTGACAGTTTCTGCTAAAAGTAGTACTTAAAAATGATACTTTTTGTTCCAATATTTCAGCATTCAGGTAGAGGAATTGATGTGAGGAGAAGAAAAATATGGGACATGTATGGACCAGAAACTCATTTAGAGGTATTATGCAAATGTATGTCAATCTTATTGATGTTTAACTTTATTAATTTGTTCATTGCTTCAGGTTGTGTTGATGCAAATGTAATCAAACGTACCGGGTTACAGACAGCTGTCTGAAGTGATCTATTGGTTTGGTATGATGCCACCCATAGGTCTTGTGGGACTGTAAAGTAAGTTGTAATGGGAATTCTGAGAGCAATGCTGTATCATGCCCTTGCATATTTGCAACTTACTGACTTTTTAGCTGAGAAGACTAGCGTGACTTCCTGCTGCATGTACAGACACGCACACCATGAAACAATCTTTGATTTTACTGCAAGATCAATATAAGCAGCTTTGTTTGCACCACTGTACCTCATAAAAGATATTAGTATCCAAAGTTGTGAGTAGTTTATTCTTGAAAGTGATTCTGACCTTCTAGTGCTGTGTGCTGGTTTGGGGCCAAAATTGTTGAACCTCAAAGGAGCCAGTCCTCTGCTGTACTGACCTTGTGGTAAATAATTGCAATAATAGCCTTCAAAAAAAATGAACAGGAAAATGAGTCTGAAAGAAGGATCATATTTCAAGTTCCAGATTAGCATTTTTATGAGAAAAGGAACAATTCAAGCACAGGAATGTTCACTTTAACTCCAGCTGTTTTTGGTCTGATACTCGTTAAAGTGTGGTACTGATGAACAGTTGCCCTTTGGAGGTGAGGTGTTTCTGGTTTCTTGTTCTCTACTCTCCTAAAATGTCTCACTTTTTTCTCTCAAAAATTGTCAGCTTCCAACATATTAAAATAATTTTCCACCTGTAGTTACTATCTAGTAGTTTTGTTTAAAAGTTAATTCAACATATCTTTGAATGCTAACAACTCACATTAAATCAAAAAAAGAGCAGCAGTTTTCACAGATGGGATGTGGGGCTTTCACAGTCTTGTGCAGCTTTCTCTTTGCTACCCTGCCATTTTGGGTGCAGATTGCCAAAACTGCCAGATTCCTTTGCTGCAGTCTGCAATGAGATCTTACTGAAAGGTTTCAAGAAACAATCCAAAACATCAAGCTGTGGTGCTCTTTTGTTCCTGTAGTACTATATTAAGTCACTTCTGATCATACCAAACAGCATCTTCTCCTTTCCTTCATGTTATAAATTCCTTTTTCTGCCCATGTTTCTGTATTGTGGAAATCTTTGAATTCTCTGCATTCGTTTCATATTAAGGTCTGGCTGTTTACAGTTTCTCAGATTTCTTGACTCATAGGGAAGCTTCTGAGCATCAGCGGTCCCTCTCTGTGGCATGAGGGAACAAAATAGAAAAGGATGTTTTTTGTCTTTTAAAAAACGAGAGGGGAAAAAAAACCACGGAGAACAGTTGAAAAAGCCAGACAGAAACAATAAAAATATCTAAAATCTGTATGTAAGGAAAGCACTAATTTATGTGGGAAGGAGTTATATAACGAATAGGAAGGGTGAAATGATTTTACAAGGCTGCTGTAGCCACAGGAGCCACAGAAGGAGAAAGCACCTGCTCACAGCCTTTTGTTGCCCTTGAAGCTAATTTTGTTTTGATCTTTACTTAAAGCATGAGTTGCAGGATGAATATTGCCATCTGTGACATTCAGTGCCAATATTAACAATAAAAATGACAGGTGGCACTCTGCATTGCCAAACTGCTGTCAGATGTGGCGAATATAAATTTGATTATGGATGACTGTCAAAAAGTGGAGTGTGGCACTGGTAATTCACGCTATGGCTAAATTGAATGATCAAAACTGAAAGGTAACATAGGAGTAACTTACTTAATCAACCATAAGAAAACACTTACCAAACACTTGGTTTAACATCTACTATTCTGCCAAAAATAAATTTGTTACCTATATTATCTAGAAATGTATATACATAACTAAAAATGGTCAGAGATGTAGTATTTAAAGTGAACAATAATACACCATACTAAGAACACCTAAGACAGTGCTTTCTGAAGAGGGGAACTGGGATGTGACAGAGGTAGTCTGAGATTGCTGAAATTCCTTAATAAGTGGGTTTGGTTTTTTAAATTCCTATACAGATAATACTTTGCATATACATGTGAATTTTGAGCTAACATGGATTTTGTATATAAAAAGAGAGTGTGGGCATCATTTTCAGGGCTTTTCCTAAAGGTCTGTGGAGATTCAAATTTAAAAAATTTTCAAATCTGCCCAATAATTACTTTGAGATTCATACATGTTTTTAGAGAAGAGTGCGTACTTCCTTCCATAGTATCAACAGCTTTAAGTACTTTATTTACTGAACTTAGTTCAAGGTAAAAAAATGTCTGTGTGAGAGATAAACATTAAAGGCACTCTAGAACTTTTAAAAGTTAACCTGTATGAACAATTCATCCTGTTTGGTGGTTGGTTTTGGTTTTTTGTGGGGTTTTGTTTGTTTGTTTATTTGGGGGTTTTGTTTGTTTGTGTTTAAAGAATATCAGGTTAGGGTATTCTTGAGACTAATCACTATTCTGTGAGTCAGTATTGTGATGGGAAGACTTCTGTGCTGATGTCTCCTCAATCCATATATATTGAATTTCCATGAGGCAAAATACTATTCTAAAGGCCACCAAAGAAGCCTTCTTTCTCTAACCTATTACTTCCTATTTTTGCTCCTGACTTTGCATGTGTCATAAGGTAGTCTTTGACACAACTTGGAAGGGGATGGAATGGCAACATAGAGGGCAAGTGTTAGGTTTATTATAGGTGAATGATAGGGTGTGAAGAGTGGCGTTCTGTATATTAGGATTTGATTTGGGAAGAGTCTGTGAAAGAAGAGAAGATGGTAGTGAAGCTATGTTCTGATTAATTGCTGTGTGAGTCCTAGGACTGTAAGACATAGCAAATTAAGTGGCTTTCTGAAAAATTGAGTCCAGACATACAGGTGATAGAAGAAGAATGTCAAGAAATCATAATCTGATCTATGATATTTGTTTACAAATACTTAGGGTGCCAGATGTCTTAATCAGAATTGTTATTCCACTTTTTGACCAATATTTTGTGGGTAGCTGCTGCTAAATTATATCTTTGTAGCTATAAAAAATTACTACCTGGTAAAAGTGCAGACTGAGGAAAACTTTGTTGGTGTCTGTGGTTCTTATTCACCTTGTATTTGTCAGCTCATATAATTTTATACTGCTGCTTAGTGCTTTATTAACAAATAAAATGCATTTAAAGAAACCTGTAATAAAATTCATTTAATGTATTGTTTGGTTTTTTAGGAGTCTACAATCATGCCAGGTGACAGTCATCTCTTTCCAGATACTGACTGGCTCATAGGAAACCATTCAGATGAATTAACACCATGGATACCTGTAATTGCAGCTAGGTATTTATGAAGGGATGGGAGCGGGAGGAAAGGAATTAAAAAAACTAAAACCAAAAACAAACAAACCACCTCAGAACATAATTACCTATGTGGGCTTGGTGAAAACTTGTCACTCTTGCAAGCCACACCTGCTATCCTTGCAGGACTTGCTGCTTTTGATGCCAATTGATTATTTTTACAAAATGTTTCTATTCCTGCAGAAAAGCACAGATGTAGTATTTATTTTCTCATAGAAGTCAGTACAGGATTTTGCTTTTGAAGTTCAAAAACCAGAACTGATTTCTATTCTTTAGATATGAATCTGTTGTTTAAGTTTTTGTTGTTTTTTTTAAATAAAATTGCTGTTGGTTCTGCTTTTCCTTGAACCATTGTGCTCTTCACAACCAGCTGCAATAGTTTAATATCTAGAGACTTAGTCCAGCAAACCAAGTTGACACAGTAATTTGCTATAATAAATACTCTGTGAAACAGTATTTTTGATTATGCTAATCTACTGAAAGAGGAACATATAAATATTACTTCATGAAGCTCTGTCACTTCATGAAAACTTCCATTGTTGCTTGTATCTGATGGGTTATTTGTTAATTTTGTGTGTTCTCTGAAATAACTTTCCATTCAGCAGTTTGTTATCCTTCTTGTAGGTCTTCCTATTCATGCTGCTACTTTGTGCTGCCATGTTGCTTCTTTGATTTCTACGGAAAATACAGCCGAAGACAAAGCAAGAAAACTCAGTACAGAGAGTATCTTGATTTTGTTGCCGAAGTGGGATCTGTTTGCGGCTTTCACGTGGAAGAAGATTGCCTTAGAATTCCATCAACAAAAAGGGTAATTCTGTGTAGGGCTTTTGTCTTTCTTTTTTTAAAGCTGCTAGCTGTCTGAAGCGTATGGATGTTTTGTTCATTATTATTGTTTGTTCATTATTATTGTTGTAAGATCAGGCTATAGTCAGCTGCATTCCTTGAGACAATATGCTCTGAAGAGAGACTAAAAATACTCATTGTTTTCTTGGGTATTCTGCTCTTAACGTCATAGGTACAATCCTAAAGACAAGAAAGAATGGAAGATTTTATGGTTATTTCTTATGCCACCCTATAGGATGGAAAACTTACAAAACTCATTTTTTCCTTAATTTTTCCAGCTGCCTATATTGCTTATTTGTACTTAATTTTTCTTTTGTACTTTCTTTTTGTACTTAATTTTTCATGTCCTGTGAAATTCAAAGTGAAGGGTTCTCAGAGTAGGAAGAGTTGTCCAGCTTTAATTTTGTAAATAATCTGAGGGTCAGGAACAATCTTTTCGCTGTGTGCTTGTATGGCATGATGGATTATGGTTTGATTACTTCATTTCTTCTGTGGCACCCATATTTGAAAACTAAAATTAAAAACCCCTCAGATGTTAACGAGCATTGAGTTTGAATGGATATCACCTGTAGGTAGATTTAGAAGCCTGCATAAGACATGGGCGGGTTGGGGGGCTGTGTGTAAGTATGGGACTCTGTGGAAAAAGTGGTTTATCTATTTCTATTACAATAGGTAAGCCTTATTGGAAAAAACAGGATCTATCCACCTGCAGAATGTGCTCTGATGGACAAGCAGATAACACAGTATATTAATAATCGTCAGACCTGTGCTGTGGTCATGTGTGACAGAAGAGTTGGATTTAATCATAAGGATCACTCTGATGGTTCATGCAAAGAAGAAGGCTCAGAACTTCCCAAAAATGAGACTGAGACTGCTGGTACAACTTGGATGCCTGGATTTCAACCCAGAGAAAAAGTAGTACAAATCAGAAATTGTGCTTCCCTCCCTCGAGATTTTGTAGATGATGTGGTTCTCAATGTGGCAAACTTGCTGTTAAATGCAACCCCCGCAAAATCATGTTCTAATATGCATGGTGGAAATACAAATATCTGGAATCAAGGAGGTGAGATTGTCTTTCCTTTACATTATCTTTTGCTTTTGCTGGTAGAGGATGCTTTTTCCAATGAATTTATGTGTTTGTGAATTTAGTAAGTGAAATAGTATTTCCTAAAATCTAAGAACAGCACAGTAGCAATCAAAGGCTTTTTCTTCCCCCCACTATGTTTTATTGCACACGAGGATGCAGATATGGCATATAAGAATATTTTGAATTTGGTGTGGGGTTTTTTCCCCTCTACACTTAAATACTAGGACAGAATTTATTTTTATTAAAAAACCCAAACCAAACCCAGAACTCCTCCCCATTTACCAAAACAGAACACTCTACATCTATTTGGGGAGAAGATTAAGTTTCTTTTTGGATAGTTGCATAATAATTAGCTATAATTCTGTAAGAATTGTGTAAGAAGTGCTTTAAAGTGGCATTTAGTTACGGCATGGTTAGGAATTTTTAATTTAGTCTTAGGAAGAAAGCATAGAAGTTGATGTTAAATTTATAAGCATTCAGTTCTCACTGCTACAATCTTTCCATTTTCCTCCATCCATTTTTATTACTTACTGTGGTTTGTCATATGCTACTGTTACAGGAGATCCTTTGAGTCATTCTCTCATCTCTCTAATTAGATGCATGTAAACAGTGCTTATTGCAATGAGGGTTATATGCTACTGTAAAAAAAGGAGGGGAAAAAAACCTGCGTCTTACTGTGGAAATTCTGACTTTAGTCCTGTAGAATGAAAGCTGCTATTTTACAGACAGTATACATATAAAATATATATCATGCACAATATTGGGAGTACAAAGTTGCTGCAGTACTGGTAAATAATTCATAGATTCTGCTCATAATCATTAACTTCTATAGAAGTTATATATAAAATCTTAAGAAAATTTATACATTTTTAATAGCTACACTATTATTTATTGCAGAAAGCCTTTCTTTGAAAGAAGTAGCAGAACATTTAAATAAAGAGACTTTAAAAAGGCTAAAGAGTGAATATGGAGGCCTGCAGACACTACTCAAGAACAATCATCAAGTATTCGAAGGTAAAGTAAGGGTTTGGGGTTTTGTTTTGTTTTTCTCTATTCATCTGTTTTATCTCCTCTATATGCAGTTAAACTCAACTGAAAAATTACTATAGTGGTGTTTTTTAACCACTTTCTATACCTGTCATGGTTTAACCACAGCTGGCAGCCAAGCACCACATAGCCGCTCACTCACCTCCCTCACAGTGGGATGGGGGAGAGAATCAGAAGGGCAAAACTGAGAAAACTCTCATAGGCTGAGACAAAGACAGTTCAATAGACAAAGCAAAAGCTGCGTACACAAGCAAAGCAAAACAAGGAATTCATTCACCACTTCCCATGGCAGGCAGGTGTTCAGCCATCTCCAGGAAAGCAGGGCTCCATCACGTGCAACGGCCACCTGGGAAGATTCCGAACGTCCCCCATTCCTTCTTCTTCCCACAGCTTTACATGCTGAGTGTGATGTCATATGGTATGGAATAGTCCTCTGGTCAGTTTGGGTCAGCTGTCCCAGCCGTGTCTCCTCCCACCTTCTTGCACACCCCCAGGCTACTTGCTAGTGGGGAGGTATGAGGAGCAGAAAAGGCCTTGACTTGGTAAGGACTGCTCAGCAATAACGAAAACACCCCTGTGTTATGAACACTGTTTTCAGCACAAATCCAAAACATAGTCCATTACTAGCTACTATGAAGAAAATTAACTCCATCCCAGCCAAAACCAGCACAATACCTTTGTGGAAAACTGAATATGTGCCCATTGCTCCAAGATAATGTTAGTAAAATTCTTTTTGAATGAGATTGGTAAGGCATCCATCAGCAAAGTGTTGTTCTAGACTGACTGTATTTGAAAAGACAACCCTTTAGTTGAAGTGGCTAATGTGATGCTATTGTTTGACTTAGAGAATTTTTATTTTTCCTATAAAGTATTGATGATTTTGAGGCCATGAAATGTAGGGCAAGTTCACTAAAGTGTTTAACTGAGACTTAGTCTGGCCTTACCAAGCCCCATAGTGTAAATGCCGACACAAAACAAAACTAAATCTCCATAAGAACCTGTAACTGTTGAGGCTTGCTGTATTCATATAGCCTGTAGTAGCATGGCAGAAAGAACTCAGTAGCAAGTTTCTGTGATTGGCTGGGTTTGCTGATAGCTGTTTTTTATTGGGTTTGGTTTTTTTTTTCCTGTTGTAATGTGGTGTTGGTATGTTTTGTGTCGGTTTTGGGTTGGGTTTTTTTGTCAGTGTGGAGTTTTGTAAAATTAAGGTCTAGCTTTGCAGAAATACAAGATCTTCAAGGTTTTATCAGTATTAAGGCTGCTTCAGGTTTGGAAGTGTGTTAACTTCTTGTGTCCCAACAGTTCTACGTCAGCTGTAAAATGTTGATCAACTAATCCATGGCAAATAATCCTAAGTATGCAACCTAACTGCCGCCAGTGGTTAATTTAGCCAAGATTAGCATCCACTAAGGATTTCTGTGCACTTGGCCATTATAAAATGTGAAGCTGTACTGAAATCCTTTTGAATTACCATCCATTGAAAAGAGTTGGTCACACTGCATTCATTATGTGTCTGAATTTGATTCCCTGTCATTAGAGATAGGTGGAATAGGTTTACAACCTGTTACATGGAATGGGCATTTTAATTTGGCATGGATGCTGTCTGCACATTACCTCTGAAGAAAGACTAGGGTTAAGGGCAGGTCTTTCTCAGTAATTTATGTCACATGGAAACTGTGTGGGGCTTCAGTAAAGACCATTTGATTCCTTCCTTCAGTAGCATGTCACCATAACAAGGGGCTTTTATCAGCAGGTGGTCTGGAAGGACATTGCTTATGCCAAAGAGGACAGAGAAGAACATGGCTACAGCTATTGTCATCTTTACTGAAGCGTTGCTCTTTTAAAGACATGGAAAACAGATGCACACAAACGAAAAAGAAAGGACTTAGCATAACTGATCTGTGGCAGTTTCTTTTGATCAGACATCTTGTCCAATACAGGACTGATTTTCTAGAAAAAAATATGTTTGATCATAAGTAGCACTGTATCTGCGCATTTTTCTTCATCTTTTGAGTGAGATTTTAAAGCTCTGCTGAACCTGCTTCTGGATTGGCTTTGTATGAGTTCAGATCTATTTGTGTATCACAACGAAACTTGGAGGGATTAATTCATCCAGGCCTGAATGTGTGATGTTAAGCTTTCACTGGACTCGTTACCTTTTGAGTAGCGATTATCAGAATGCAGAATTGTATCGTTAACTATTCCAAGCTACAAGTTTGTGATACAGAAGGTATGATTGAAGCAGAATATGAAAATAGAGCATGGCAACTTAGAAGTGGCAAATTTTTCCCTCCTCATTTTCACTGTTGTTTTTCATGTATGTTTTTTCTTTATTAACTTCCTTTTATTCTGTTTTGTTTACACATTTAAGGAGTTGACAGAGGTTCACAAATGTGTGTGCAGTTTATGGTCCTAACACAGCAAATTAATTTAAAAAAACCCAAATCTTTATTAAGCAATGATAATTCATATGAAAGATTAGACTAGTCATCTCTTCAGTGCAGTGTATTTTTGGGTCAGTGAACCATTGTCTTTGCAAGAGCATTTCTGCATAGTAACAGTAGTAGAAGAGTCTTACTAGATTTTTTGCTGGTAATCACATTTAAAAGGTGGAGTAATGAAGTTTTGAACATGGGAAAGATTACAGTTCTTGAAGTTGAAACTTCTTTTTCTGGACTTGCAATCTAAATTCAGAGGATTTCAGTCTAAATGATCCTAACTGCTGTATTTAAAACAAACAAACCAGCCTCTACAAAGATGATACAAAGGTGCCTGAAACTATTCAGCATCACAATAAAACATCTCACAGGGAAATCAATCAATTCTTCTTTAGACCGTGTGTATATTATCTTGGTTTGTTGTACACTTCTTTCTATTTCTGTACAAATGGCACATTTGGTTTTGCCTGAGTGATCCATTTGTAGAATATATATTTTATTCACAGAATGCCCTATGCATTTTTTCCAGTATAAATCCCGTGGCTGTCTATTAACAGCGGCATTTTTGTTTGTTTTTAAATCTTAGTTCTAAATGGGAGAGTTCATATTCGTGACTGGAGAAAAGAGAAACCATCAAGGAAAACTAAGCCTGAAGTGAAACGACACCTTTCAGCTGAAGCATTTAAAACACGGCTGTGTTGGTTTTTCATTCATCATCCTGATGGTTGTTCTTTGCCTTCTGAATCTTGCCCATATGCTCATGGGACTGAGGACCTAAGGCAGTCTCATGTTATTAAAAAGAAAAAACATCTACAGTAATAAAAGGCTGCCACTTATGTTTAAGCTTGTGTACATAACTAAATCTATGATTGACTTCAGGACTGCCTGGTGCATGAAGATCTGTACAATAATATGGAGGGGTTTTCCCCATTCCTATGCATCATATTTTCCACTTGGTTTACAAGTTCTCCTGTATTTTTAATTCTTTGATTTTGTTATTAACATGCAAAAGGTATAGTAAAGTATGTATATACTTCTGGATTTTGTCATGGCTTGTCTAACATGCATTTGTATAAGTAGAAAAGTCTAAAAACTTAATTTTCTAAGACACTCTTCATGATGTACATGATGCAGCATTTTCAAACCCTGAAAATTAGCTGGTTTGTTCCAAACTTTCCAGGAGGATATATAGTTTCTTATGACTCACAGTGGCTCTTGGGAGTCAAAAATTGAAGAGATTTTGCTCTTTCCTGACCTGACAGCTTCCTCTCCATTACTATGGAGTAATAATATATATTACCCTTCTTTTCTTGGTCAGACCCTAGTTGTCCTGTCCTTCCTTTTCATATTGATTCAAAATGAGTTTTGGTTTGAAGAATAACTTTCTGGGAAATTACTGTGGAAGTCTTCACATGTGTGTGTAGGTTTGTAGGGCTCTGTAGACCATGCTGTCCTTTCCCTCTTTTTTTTAAAGTAAGGAGTAACAGTAGAAAATGTGTTTAATAATATTGGAATGGTAGGGTTTCTGCTTATCAGATAACAAAGGAATGTCTTAGCACCTTGAGCAGGTTATGATTTTCTTTGGTAGACTCTTATTTTCTTTAAAAGGTTTAACTTTTAAAGTTAAATGTGCATCCAAAGAAGGACAATGAAGCTGGCGAAGGGTCTAGAGCACAAGACTTATAAGGAGCAGCTGAGGTAACTGGGGTTGTTTAGTCTGGAGAAAAGGAGGCTGAGGGGAGACCCTATCGCTCTCTGTAGCTACCCAAAAGGAGGTTGTAGCGAGGTGGGTACTGGTCTCTTCTATCAAGTAACTAGTGATAGGACGAGAGGAAATGGCCTCAAGTTGCGCCAGGGGAGGTTTAGATTGGATATTAGAAAAAAAAATTATTTACTGAAAGGGTTGCCAGGCATTGGAACAGGCTGCCCAGGGAAGTGGTTGAGTCACCATCCCTGGAGGTATTTGAAAGACATTTAGAGGTGGCACTTAGGGACATGGTTTAGTGGTGGACTTGGCAGTGTTAGGTTAATGGTTAGACTCAATGATCTTAAGGGTCTTTTCCAACCTAAACGATTCTGTGAACTTAGCAGAAATCCTTATTATTACTCAGTGACAGTCATTGAACTAGTGTCATCATTCATATCTGTCAGCTGCTAAGTGCTTGTAAAGTTCAATATCTGCTGTACAAGCTCTGAGACAAGGGATCGTGTTGCTTCTGGCCTAGCTTGTATACCGATAGTGTGGAAACCCTGCTCTGATCTACTAAGACAAGATGTTGATTCCAAATCCTACTGAAGAAAGGGCAAGATTTTAAAAAAAAGTTACTAAAGAAGAAATGTGGTGGTGAGAGCAATGACATAGAAACTGATTGCAGAACAAAGAGGTCTAGGGGTAAGAGTGAATAACCATGTGAGAACTCTGTTAAGAGCTCAGGGAACCTGAGGTACAAAGGAGGGAAATAATTGAAGACAAAGCAGAGGTAAAATGAAAGATGGTACTGGAAACACGTTTCAAAACAGTTCCAAAGCCCCTTTTTTCACACCCTGACTTTAAGCCAACAGGTTGCAGTCCATTGCATGCAGAAGAAACAGGGTCTAAATCTACTGACAGGGCAGGAGCAAAGTACTGACTGAAGTGTTTTATGTTCCCCCTTCTCCTTTTACATTTCTCTTCTGATCCTGGAAAAAGCAGCTGTTGCTAGATAACAACAACCCTGATAATTGCAGCAAGGCCTTAACTTTGGATCATGTACCACATTATCATAGAATCATTTAGGTTGGAAAAGACCTTCAAGATCATCGAGTCCAACCATCATCCAGGCCCACTAAACCATGTTCTGCTTATCCAATATGCCGTGTGGAACAGCTACCTGGCCTACCTCTAACAGGACCTGTGGTGGGCTCTGAGCCTTCCCCCATGGCTCTGGTCTGCAGTGTTGTATACTGGGTCCTGAATTTAGCACTAATCAGTGGTGTGTTACAGTCATTACAGAGCCTGCACATTTTAAAAAGAAATTATCTTCAGGTGAATCACATTCTAAGGGGCAACCTGGATGTAGTTCAGTTAAGGTTATTAGACTAAGGGAAGAATAGTATAAGCCAGGTAAACTGCAACTCCTTATGACGCAGGGCAGCACAGTAAGGGAACGCAGTTGATAAGTGTAGTTGCTGTTGTAAGAATATCAGAACTTAGCTTATTGAGGGGATAAGAGTTGAGAAAAGCCATGAAATTTTATAAACTTGCATGTAATCAAGTGATGATGTTGCCTTAGTTAGCCTTTGTTTGGCTACACGCAGAGTAGGAAGAGTTCCCCAAGATGCTTATTTACTGTGGTAAACTTACTGATACATTTGATGATGATGTAAAATCAAGTTCATGCTATCTCCAGATGGAGATTGCTTCCAACGGTGCAAAGAGCAAAAATGGACTCAATTCTTCTCCAGTCACTGGTGTCTTCCCTAATGATTCACCTTGGGGTAGGATGGGTTTGACTTGAAACAGGTGATGTCCTGAGTTAGAGTTCACCTGTGGAGCCCCTCAGACAGACTTGCAGGAAGTCGGGGTTAATGAGCTGGAAGAAGGTTGGTTGTATTTTGGTTTGAATTTTTTTTTTCCTTCTTTCTAATAAATGTGAAATGAAATACCTGCTTGACTCATTGAAGTCACAAATATACGCATGATAAGACTAGTGAATTAGTTTTAAAACTACCTTTTTTATTGTTTGTGCAATGCTGTGATAATGAGCATAGCATACTATATTACTGTAGTATGCTGCCTCCTTTATATAGACTTTGTTTCTGAACTCACCAGCATGCAGATCTGTCACAGGTGCATGATGGCTGTTCTCCTTCCTGTTTGGCATCACTGCAGGTGGCAAGCCAGCCAGTAAATCTCCTGTAATTACGGAAACTTCCCTGTTGTTTGGAGAAGTGGTGAGAGAACACTTTTGCATCCAAATGCCAGCCTTATATAATTCTGCATTTAAATGTAAAGGTAACAGCTGAAGGTGTAAGGTAGCTCTACTTTATCTAAATTCTGTATCTTGTTGCTTTCTCTGTGATCCACAGTCTTAAAATGCCATTAATACAATATTCAGCTTTGGCAGTGGATGAAGTACTATGCAGAGTAAGAATCAGTTTCACTATAGATAAAAAAGCTCTTGCTCCACAAGGGATTCAAGCATAAAGTCTCAATCGTTCAGGTAACACTGTCATTTTTCTCCTTAGTTTATTAGCATCACTACCCATTAGGTAATTTGGCTTTATTTGAAGCCTATTTTATAGAGGGAAAATATTTGCTGTTGTAGATGCCTTCACAAGAGTGAGACTATGAAGAGAAGTTAGATATCAGGCTGCAGTCAGAAATGCTGGGATCTAGAGATTTTATATTTTCATCTGTAAATGAGCTACAGTTTCATTAAATCTATAGAAATACTCTAAAATAAAAACAAACAAAAAATCTATGTTTACATTCTCCCTTTAACATCAGTACAGGACTGAATTTTAGCTTTTCATCAGATCCCTAAAACTGGGAAAAAAAATGACAATAGAATATTTTTACTTGCGGAATATCTCTATTAGCTTCAGAACAGTCTATTTTCTGGCATGTTTCAAACCAGGAGAATCTTTGTGTATATATCATTTGGATTGTCTGTTTACAGTATTACTGCTACTACTTCATGTTATAAATTATTAGCCTAGATTTAGAGCATTTCCTAGAGGAAGTCTTAACAGCTTGTCTGACAACAATATAGGCCTCTAGATATGCTTTCTAATACAGTTAGGCTGGGTTCTGGGGCTTGTTTGTTCAGATTCGAAGTTTTAAATGATAATTAACTATCTTTGGTGATCTTAGCATGTTTTTATGAGCTAGAATCTAGCTTTAGCTATATAAAGTAGGCAAGAGTGAGCAATCAGTAGTTTTGCTTAGGGCATCGTAATGGCAAATATTTCAGAATCAACAGAGATGAAATATAAAATCTGGAACAGTCCTACCAAGTGACAGCTAAAACAAATATTGAGACAGGTGTCCACTAAAGCATCTAAACGTTTGGCATCAACTGAAGTCAGATGTTATGTTTTGTTATGGCTGGTAACTTCTGTTTATATAACTGAAAGAGTATTTTCATAGAGAAATTGCAATTAATTGGGAATTCACTCAGAGTGTAGTGCCGACATGTTACTGCAAGGAATACTTTTCACAGTCACCTTTTCTGCTATTGTATCGTGCTGGACCTGTGAGTATAATCTTAAGATTTTCCTCCAGGGTGTTGGTGCGTTTTCTTTTGCAGCAGCCTGCTGCAGCAGCACTGCATTTATGTGGCAATGGTTTCATGACTGGGCTTTGCGTGTTGTGAGTAGTTTTTAGTGAACACCTTTATTTGGGCCTGCTGCGTTTATGCGTTTTGTTTGTATTATAACTTAATGTTCATATTTATCAGGTAGAAAAACATAACTGTTTCAGTGCTCGTTTACCATCTTCTTACAAGCACTGCTTTAAGCCACATCTAACTGGGTGCTACAATGCTGCCAGATGAAATCTGCTTAGTGATTGCAACCCAGCTCCTCTCTTCCCTCTGCAATTTTATTATAACAGGTTTCAACAGCTCTAGATGGGTGAGTGTAGCTTCGGATTCCTTTGTGGCGGGAACATCACGGCAAATTTTTGTTTAGAGATCAGTGGATCCATCTGCATTAGTTTCTTGGTGAGCTACCCCGCGGCTTTACACAAAGCTATGTATCCAGCCCTTCCCAGGTACGTATGGGGTGCTGTGCATGCTCCATGGGCAGGCGTTGGCTGCTGAAGCTGAGCGCACCTGCTGCGCTGTGAAAACACCCTTGTTCCAGCTGCCAGTCAGTCTTCCTTGACAGCTAGCCAGACACTGTGTACCAAATCAAACCAATCTTCTCCTGGAAAGCCTGCCCTGAATTTTGAATACTTTGGTAATTGATCTGCTGTAGTAGCAATAAGGAAATTGTCCTCACTGCTAACTGATATTATGAGTAGGGTGTATGCAGAGATACAACAGCTGTGAAAAGAGTCTTTTTGCTTTGGATTGTAGGCTTTGTGTTAGGAGTTTTTAATCCAGTGAATAAACATGGAACAGAGAGGAAGGGAAAATTGTTTGCCCTTTTCTCAGGTACAAAATATTGAGAGAACAGAGAGTTTTCAAGTTGCCTGTCTTTTGCGAGTACATCATGCTTTTTTTTGTTCTCTTTGAATGTGCAGCCTTCCCAGGGGAATGCTTTTACTCTGCAGCACTGTGGTATCTTCACTGGCCTTTGGTGCATTGTGAGGAAATCCATCCAGTACAGGCATTGCTATCCTTATCTCTGTATATTTTGGAACAGTATAGCCATGATACTTTTGGTCTTTTTTTTTTTTTTGTCTTCTGTTTTTTTAATGTTTGTTTTGTCAGATTGTTTCAGAAACTAAATCCTATAGTGAACACATCAGCTGTTGGCAATGATCTGATAGTGCTGTGAATATAAATACTGAGTTTAGCCCAGCAGTCATATTCTTTCTTGTGTTTGGAATCTAAACAGGTAGGGAATGCTTTCAAGTGAGACAAGTCTTCTGTTTATTGAAAAGCTGTAATGATAGGTATTTTTGCCCTTTCTTTCATTGTGGTTTTACTGGGATGTCTCATCAGAGATGCTGATCTCACTTTTAACAGTAAAAAAATGCAGAGAAACTTCATTAATGGCCTACAGAAATACCTCCGTGTGAGGGCAGAATCACTTGAGTAGGATGTTTTCATATTACAGAATATATTGGTGCTGTGCTGCTTTCCAGCATGGCCAGCAGGTGGGGAAAGTGAAAAAGCTGCAGAGAGGCAACTCCAGCAGCAGCTGTGTATCCCTGAGTTCAGCGAGTCCTGGGGCTGCTTCTCCATGTGCCTTGCATTTCATTAGACATTGTAGGCAATTGGTTCTTGCATCCTTCTTCCAGGGTATTCCTGTATTTTTCCCTTGAAAAGATAACCTGCATTTATGTCTCTCTAGGATCTTCCTTCTGTATAAATCTAACTGCCTAAGTGAAGTAACTGAAGTATATTACAAGTAAGTGGTGTTATTTTGGTAATTGCCCTGATTAGATGAAAGAGACTAGATTATTTCAGGTCATTTCTTGGCAAGCTGAAATGCAAATTATTATTAAGAAGCTGGTTATTTAAGTAATGTTGCACCTTTTGTTTTTTTTCCTCTGAAATGTTGCTTTCTTTTCTAAAAATGCCTGTGGTGGTCTAGGTCTTGTAGTGGATGGGAAAAGAAGGGCAGTTTTTGACCAGCTCTCCTCTTCTGATAGGTTATAAGGTCCTGAATTGTCCTGATACTTCCTGATAAATAGAGAGAGATGTCACAGTCTTTCCTTTTCAAAGGCTTCTTGGACTCTCTGTACCTGTAGTGACCAAAACAACAAACCAGGAAGATGCTGCACAGTGGTACAAATTAGTGTCTCCTAGGAGTCCTTATGTGAAGTGTCTTTATTGTACAGTTAAATGCCTTTGTGAACTCTTTCTTTTTTTTTTTCTCGCTCAGTCAGCTTTTGGACATAAAATGACCATTGCAATAGGAAAAGGTGTTTAAATATATTTTATGCCCTCAAAAGAGTAGTATAAAACTAAATGAGTGGCTAACTAGTAAACCCAAGTGTCTCAGTAAAAATAATAGACATGCCAGTTTGCTTACAGATGTTCAGCAAGAAAGGCTGATGAGCAAGATGCTGGCTGAGCACAGCCAAAGTTACCTTGTTAAAGTGTGTCTCAGGCATGTAATTACTGGTAGTTCAACTTACTGCGTAAGAGAGCTTGTCATCTTTCTTGCTCTTTGCCACCAGATATTTAACATCAATTTGCATCTGACACAGAGCTTGCAGAGCTGATTTGTGTGGTGTCTCAGTCACTGAAACACTCCCTCTGTTTAAACATTGATGGTCTCCTCAGAAAATAGTTATTCTTTGGATTTATATAGGGAGTTCCTTCAGTTTGTACTACCATGGTTTGTTTCTTTCTTTGATGATAGTGTGTCATATTGTATTGCTGCTGAGGCTTTGGAAAGGGTCATAAAGAGATTAGGAAGCATTAATGTGATGATGAGAGTGAAAGAAAATGGGTGATGTTGATGTTGGCTACCATAAGAACAGCCAACCAAGCAGTAGCAGTCACTCTCCTGGGCAACTGGAGAAGGATCTTCCATGAACAGCAGTTCAGCAAAAGAGTGACTTCTGGGTAGAGAGATTCTAACTTTAATAATAATCATAGAATGGTTTGGGTTGGAAGGGATGTTAAAGATGATCTAGTTCCAGCCCCCCTGCCATGGGCAGGGACACCTTGCACTAGACCAGGTTGCTCAAAGCCCTGTCCAGCCTGGCCTTGAACACTTCCAGGGATGGGGCATCCACAACCTCTCTGGGAAACCAGTTCTAGTGCCTCACCACCCTCAGAGTAAAGAACTTCTTCCTTATATTTAAATTTACCCTCTTTCAGTTTAAAGCCATTACCCCTTGTCCTATCACTACATGCCCTTGAAAAAAGTTCCTCTCTGGCTTTCTTGTAGGCCCCCTTTAGGTACTGGAAGGCTGCTACAAGGTCTCCCCAGAGCCTTCTCTTCTCTAGGCTGAACAACCCCAACGCTCTCAGCCTGTCTTCATAGGAGAGGTGCTCCAGCCCTCTGATCATCTTCGTGGCCCTCCTCTGGACTCACTCCAACAGGTCCATGTCCTCCTTCTGCTGGGGGCCCCAGAGCTGAATGCAGTACTCCAGGTGGGGTCTCATGAGAGCAGAGTAGAGGGGGAGAATCACCTCCCTTGACCTGCTGGTAACACTTTTGATGCAGCCCAGGATACGGTTGGCTTTCTGGGCTGCAAGTGCACATTGCTGGGTCATGTTGAGCTTCTCGTCAACCAACATCCCCAAGTCCTCTGCAGGGCTGCTCTCAATCCGCTCATCGCCCAGCCTGTATTTGTGCTTGGGATTGCCCTGACCCACATTTAGGACCTTGCACTTGGCCTCAGTGAACTTCATGAGGTTTGTGTGGGCCCACCTCTCAAGCCTGTCAAGGCTTGAGAGACATAAGAAGAAATGTACTAAGCCAGTATAAATGGCACTTGATGGTCGTGAAAAAAAGTTCCAGTGCTGATCTATCACATCACTGTCAACCTGGAGACAGGTTCATGCAGCCATACTTCAGTGCATCATGGTTGGAATCTGCCCCTTGGTCATCACTTTGACCACAGGACAGAGGTACCTCTGCAGCTGGACGGGAAGCCCCACTGCTCCCATGCCTCATTTGTTTACAGACAGATTCTAGTGTTATGGAAAAAGGGAAAATCACCTCTTTTCTCCTCTGGATCCAGAAGAGGACCCTTTATTAAGGCCCTACAAAGGCAATGAGCTATTTTCTGTTAACTTCTTTGAAATACAGGATCAAACCTTGATGCAGGTTCAGATTCCTTTGAACACCTTTGCTGCCATTACTTACCTATCACAGCACTCCAACTCTGCACTTCAGTAGATTATGGGCTTAATTTTGTAAAATCCAGAGATATTTTGTAATTTTGTCAACAGGCAATCAGCTTTGGCTGGAAATACTATTAAATGTGTGCACTTAATGGTAAATGGCTTTTTATGTGTGTTTCCTCCAGAAATGATGATTGTCAATGTTAATCAGCGATGGAGCAGAGTCTGGCAGCTTCACACCATTTTGATGAATAGGAGACGTGTTTCTGATGAACAGGTTATGCCTCAGCTAGTTCTTTGAAGTACTTTCCTCTGTGGATCATTGTTAAACCTTCAGGTAGGGTCAGGGTAAGTTTGCTGCTCTTTGCACAGGAACTAATTTCTGCCAAACATTGTGACATTTTACAGATAGCAATGTCTACATCTGTGGACATTAAAACGGGGAATCAGCTGTACGTTCTTGGCAGAGAAACCTATAGGTTGTGTTTCTTCCTCCAAGTGGATGTTGAAGAGAAAGAGAGATAAAATAGATCTCTTGTGTGTAGGTGAGCACAACCAAAGGCTTTTAAAGAGGATGAAAAGCAGAATTGCACTTGTATTCCTTGGATCTTCCTGAAAGAAATAATTACTGCCTGCATTGCACAGTGTATGTCCGCAGGAGTAGTTCTGGTTGCTGGCTGGCTGACACTGAAAATAGGCTGCACTTTTTGTTACTGAATATGTCAACCATTCCAGCATTTTCCCCTAACAAGTGGAAGGTTTGCAGGCAGAGATGAGATCTGTGTGTGCTCAGTTCTTCTTAAGACTTTTTTTAGCATAAGTCAAGCAGCTTTGAAAAATTCTCCTTTGACTCATTAACTGTCAAAAGCAAATGTAGATGGGAAGCATGAAACTGTTTCTTTCAGAAAAGAAGAGTATAGCTGCAATATAGTCTTCCTCCATGTGGAAGCATCCTTCACATGAATCCAGGCTTATATATAAGGAAGCACTGACACATTGCATGTTTATAATAAGAAAGGGAAATATATACAGAACAATCGGTTGCCTAAACTTGAAGTTCCATTTGAGATACTGTGGTCTCATCTCATCTCCGGGTATCTCACCAGGTCTCCAGCTTCTGGCTCAAGGGAATATAGGGCCTCCATTAGATCCTTTATCATATCTTGTGTGAATGTATCACCTGTCCTAGGATGTCTCAAATGGCAGAAGATACTTATGCTTTGACTAATGAATTAAGACCATGTAGATGAAAATAGCATGAAGTTTGTTCCTAGCTGGTTGAAATACAACCTCTAGAGACACATTAAGTCTGAAGGATGCATTGAAAGTCCTTATGCTCAAGGTGCTAGTTTTAGAATCATTATCTGTAATTTTTTATAGGATAAAGGTTATGCTTATTACACTTTCAGACTATGCTAAGGTAAGGACGAGCAAAAATGGGTGAATGATCAGGTAAATGGGCACTTTTTCATGAGATGGTTAGAATTACTGTGTGTGTGAATTCTTCAGGTCAGAAGCAGGATTAAGACATTTTTAGTACTAAAATGTATTATGTAGGTAGGTTTATAATACACAATGCAGTGGTATGTATATTATGAAAGAGAAAACTAAGTCTTAAAATCTTTGATTGTGAGCTTTGGTATAGTGAGTCCCAAGGTGGCTGTATAGCCAGCAATATGCCAGTGTTGTGCTACTTGTTACGTTACTTGAATGAAATTATTCTGATGCGGAACTGAGTTTGTAGCTAGAAAGGACAGTCCCTGGCTGGCAGGAGGCAGTTCCTGGAGGAAGAATGAGAGACACAATTATAATTCAAAATTATCTTGATTAATTGCATAAGTGATTTGAAATCAGTGAGATGAAATCCAGTAAGTTCAAGTGCTGAATACATGGGGAGAGATGTGTGTTTGTAGGCAGGGAAGGGGCATTATTAATACAACATGGGGAGTTACTGACTGGGTCATGATATTATAATGGATCACAAACTGAATAGGGATCAATGGCATTTTCTGCAAAAGAGGGATAAATCTAATTCTGAGATTTATGAATGGGAAGATGATGCATAGGAAGCAGGAGGCGAGACCACAAGTGAAGTAGGTCTGGTTCTATACACCATGACTTAAGAAAGATGTGCATATATTAAAAGAAGGCTGCAGGAGATCCATAAAAATTATTAGATATTTAAAGATCAAAGGGCATGATCTTCAGGTGATATAAATCAGTTCAGGCTCAATAACTCCCAGAGAGCTAGGCTGATTCACACCAGCTGAGGAGCTGATTAAAAGAGTTATTTTTTAAATTTTCTTTCTAATCTAACCTTAACAGTGGCAATTTACATTAACTTCTCAGTGCCATCAAGTTTTCCCCAAGGCTTACAGGAAAGAATTATTTGAGTGTCATAATTTAACTCTCTCTCTTTTCTTTCATTTTTATTTTAAACTGAGCTATAGATTTTTTTTCAGTTTCTATTTTAGCATTATTTAAAAATGAACACAGTTAAAATGAAAAAAAAGGAAGTACCTTTTAAATACAAGGCACAATTAACCTCTGAACCCTACTGCCTCTTGATACCATTGCTGCCAGAAGTTTAACAGGATCAAAAAAGGGTAATAGATAATGAGAAAATCTTCTGACATATTAGAGGAGATTAAAATAAAAAAGTCTTTAGTAAAAAAAAAAGGACAAAAAGCTACATGCTTCAGGACATAAGACAGCCTTTATATATCTGAAGGGAGGAAGCTGGTTTCTCAAAGAGCATGTTGTCCTGTAGTTGCCCTTAATGCGCTTGTCTTTGAAACATCTCGTTACCCCTTGTCAGATGGAGGATACTGAAGCAGATGGACACAGCTTCTCAATGAGCCTGGCAATCATACTTTTTCCCAATTTGAATTCTGTGCAAAATCTGTGCTCCTGCAGCTAACCTCTTAGTGATGTGTAAAGGTGACTTGAAAGGGCTATTTAGAAAAACAGCAAAGGCAAGATTCTTTTTTTGTCTGTGTATTCATGTCTGTCTGCATATTTCTATCATATTCATCCTCACCACCATGTTGTTTCAACATCCCTTATGTACCTATGTTTTTAATTTTTATCGGAGGCTGGATCAGTGGGATGAAGAAGGGTTTCTCCAAGGGCTGATCTCCGAAAAGGTGACAGCAATAAAGAAAAGCAATGAAGGAAGAATGTAAAAGCATTGCTTGGGTACTTAGGGACAAAATTATAAAAGACAAAGCCCAGCTGCAGCTAAAATTAGCAGGGAACATTGAAGATGATAAGAATGGATTCCAAAAATGTGCTAGCTACCAAAGGAAGTTTAGGAAAAAATGTGTCAGTGAACGAGAGCCTAGTGATAGACAATGGGGAGAAAACTGAAATTCTCAAGACCTTTTTTTCCTCAGTGTTCATAGGCAAGCTTGCGCCCAGACTTCTGCATGTACTGCTGCAGTTTGGGAAGGAGATGGCAACCAACAGGGGTGAGCAACAGGTTAGAGACTACTCAGAAAGGCTGCTTTTCTTAAAATCTGTGGGGGTGGTTGGGATTCACCTGAGGGTGCTGGTGCAGTGACTATGAGGCTGCTGTCTGTCATTTATCAAAACTCATGACAGTCAGGGAAGCAAGACTGGGTACCGCCACCCTGCATTCATGATGGATGGCTTTCTTAGCAAGGTTTTGCACTAGTCTGCTTGTGTGGTTCCTCAGCTGAGCTGATTTAATACCATGATTAATTTTTCGTGGCTCTTTTCTTCCCCCAAGCCTACGTATTGCTCTTTGGATTTGTCAGTGACTCATTTCTAATAGCCTAACGCTGTTGGAGCTATATTCTAGTGACAAGATATGTGAGCTTTGGTTGATTTCTCCTAACACTGGGTACGTCTAGGAAATGTTATCTTTTGAAGGGAGAGACTGGATTTTCACCCTTACGGTGGTCCTGCTTAGATCCTTCCATGGAATTAACAGATTACTGTAGCAATTGATAGCCCAAAATGGTATGCTGAGAAGAGATTTTACTCCTGCACTTTTTAACATGAAAGTTAAACATCAGATGTGGGGTGTTTCTGATGTAATCTGGGCCTTATGGAAGCAAGAAGCAGTTAACTGAGTTGGATTAATTAGTTGAATTAATAGACCCTATGCACATTTTAAAACTTCTTACATCTTCTATCACACTTACTTACCTGGAAAGCCTTTTCCAAGCCACTTGAACAACATCACAAAACCTTTTTGCAAATTCTTGCAACAATTTGAGGAATATGTTCATGCTTCTAGGTTGTGTGAAAATCGTGTCTGACAAAACCCTGATTTTGGGAATTGCATCTTTTCCTGTGAGACTGAGCCAAAAGGACCTGGCCTGATATGTCTATTTCTGGCGTACACAGAGTAGAGGCTGTATGTCACTTATGCTGTGGTCTGACTGTTGTCTTTGCTTAACACTCTTTGCAAATAAATGCCCCAAATCAGACAAAAGAATGGGCTGAGCTGAAGAAAGTGAACCTTCTGTTTCAATTTCAAGTGTTACTTTAAAGGTTTAAAAACTTCGTAAATGTCACAGTTTTTCTTTTCGTCGTCCTTAGCTCAATGGGAAAAGTCTTCAGATGGCAATGAGCTTCAAGCTGGATCCCTATTACTTTTGATTGCTTGCTCATTAAGTTATAACAGATTGATAGAACTAAGGGCTGTAAAAGGTCTGTGACTTTCATCCAAAGGTGTATTCTTTCTTGATTTGAAGGTCTCCGTGCTTAATCACTCTTGCAGTTGAAACTTAGTCTTGTTACCAGTTTGAATTTGTTCAACTTGACCTGTCTACCACTGCTTCTTGGTTTGCCTCTGCTTGATTACAAATCCTGCTCTGACTCAGCATCCTTGTAGGTCTCTTCTTGAGAAGGTAGGCAATACAAGCTTTTAATTCTTTCATGTTTGTGTCTCTTCAGTTTTGTGCCGTTGTTTGCCGAATGCAGACGCCAGAACTGGAAGCAGCATTTCCATTTCAGTGCTATCCATAAATGCACTGAAGTCAAATCTTACTTTTCCAGGTTCATATACTGAAGGAAAATACTAGCATTTCTTGTGTCTTCATGGCACTGAGACACTAATGATGAAATAACTCCATTTATCATGTTTGTCCATTTTAACTCTAGATTAATTTTAAGTTACTGCTTTGCCAATACACCCTCCATTCTGTAGGTATGATTTGCACATTTCTGTCTAGATTTTATGGAAGTGATTGTGATTTTATGGAAGAATGTGATTTTATGAAAGTATTTTGTGGGCTTAATTGTTTCAATACTGAATTACTTCAGAACATTCTATAAAACTGTTCATCTTTTCTCTTTATCATTCCTCCTGTTTTTTTCAGCTGTAATTCTTTTTAAGATTGCATTAGCCTTATTTCAAAATCATTTATGAAAATGTTATATATTCTGAAGTCCAGTGCCAACCCTGAGGAATCGTATTGAAATTACTTGGGTTCCATGGTATTTTCCCTTTCGTGACTATTTCTAGAGATTTGTGGGCCATTTTTTATTTCACTTAATGTGTGCTTTATTAATAATGTATAGTGTTAATTTTTAGATCAGATTTTCATATGCTTATGCATAAGTCAAATGCCTTATAAAAGTCTAAATATATCCTCACAGTTACCTTTTTTTACAGAAAATTGTGACCTCATCAAATAATTAAATAAGATTTGGTCAGTAAGATCTGCTTTCTGTTAAATCGTCATCACTGGCTGTAATTATATTCCAGCACTTATTTTTTAATTGATGAACTGATACAGGATTTAATTGAGAATTTGCCCATGTTAGAGTAATTGGCTTGTAGTCATGCTGACTGTCCTACTTGCCTTTCTTGAAGGTATGTGAACCAATTAGTGATCTTCTGAATTTGTTAAAAATATACAGCAGAGGCAGATATCTTCTCAGGTAGGTGTAGCATGTCATTGACGTGTAAGAAAAAATTTGAACATGTGATCAAAATATTTTATCATGGAAAAAGTCTAATCTGGAGAAATTTTTGTCATATGAGACCTTTTTTTATTTTAATACTGTTTTCAACGGAAGAAAAAAAAAAAATTAACCGAACTACTATTAGTTAATAGTTAACATGTTGCTTAATACCAGCTGAACCAAAGCATCTCCTCCTCTAAATGAAATCCTTTGTCTTGTGTAAATAAACAACATTACATATAGTTTACAGCAAATGACTGGTAAAAGCAAGATGATAAAACATGGAGCAAGAGGATGATATAATTATTGGTTTTGTCCATATTTTCGTGCCCCTTCAAAGTCAAATCAACCTGCATATAATTGAAATTTAGAGCATTTGTCCTTGATTCAAGGATAGACTGAGCATCCGGTAAGAGTGGCAATCTCAGTCTTTGTATTGGCAGAAAATAAAACTGTATCTACTTTAACCAGAAAAGGACAGTGAAAATCAAGAGCTTACAACTCAAAACTAAAGAGACAGCAGGGAGAAATTCAAATCAGAGCCCTTCTGAGGCATCGTCAGAGGCAGGTGAGAGGCAGCCTGGAACTGCAGGGGAATGGACAGACCCCAGAGATGACCGGATTCGAGCTGCAGCTGTCCCTCAGGTGGAGGAGGAGTTATCCAAGCCAAGAGATTTGGTGCCTTATCAAGGAAAAAAGAGGACCAAAGGGAAATCCTTAAAAAACCCAAAATACTAGAAAAGGCAAAGGAACAGCATGGCAGAAGCATGCATTGGCAAGATGAACCCAGAGCTCTTGCAAATCTGGGAAGGGAAAATGAAACTATGGGTAGAATATGAAGCCACAGGCTTCATTTGACGTTAACACAAAATTAATCTGGCTAAAACTCTTGGTGGAGGCTTCCCAGCAGGAAGAGGACCAACTGCAAGCAGGTCACCTGTGTCCACCAGAACAAGAAGAAAGCTCTGATGGTGGCGGGCTGTGTAGTTTGAATGCCAGGGTATGGGCACTTGTATGAAGCTGTCATGCTTGCATCAAGAAATGGTGTTGTCCAAGACAGACAACTCTTAACATCCTCACCCTAAGAAAAACCCATAGTAGAGAAAGAGGAATGGTCAAAGTCAGTGCTATGCAATACCACTGTACGTTTTACTTTATCTTCTGTGTTGCTATATGATCTCCAGAATCAGGCAGACATATTTCTGTATGCCAATAATTATGTTTGTTTTCTCATTAGTGATGCAGGACCAAAGTTTTTGAAGTATGTTGACAATTATCTTGTAAATTGGGGGGCTTATGAAGGGATTTGGCTGTCTAGATATCTTTAAAAATCTGTTCTTTGAGCTAAAATTTGTTGACCTGGATAAGCCTGTTTCTGTTTACTTCAGCAAACTTTGAATTGGGCCCAAGTTCATCTGCTTGATTATCTATTTTAGCGTGAAGGACTTTTTTTTTTTAAGTCAAATTGCAAAAACGGTATTTTATTCTATTCAGTGCTCAAGGTAATTTGATGACAGATAACACCACTGTTTCAGAACTGACATGTACCTACTCCACCTTCAAAGAGAAGAATCTATGTCAACTCTGCAAAGTTGCTAGGACAACACAAGGGAACTTACGAATTTTTCTCCTGGAGGAGAAGCACTTTTCTTGCTGCTGCATTAATTACATTACTTTATATTTATCACAGTTCAGGAGAAAAGTGACAATTAAGCTATGACACTTCTCTGGAGAATTGCCATTTTATTTAGAAACAGCGTGAAGTTGGGGGCACATAATCAGAATGAAATGGAGACCCTTGCCACACTGTGCTACCAGTTATACTTTAGAAAAAGAGATTTTTCCATCAGTGCTGAATTTAAGAATTAATGTAACTCTTGCTTTAGAAGTGATAGGAGAAGTTTTGGCAACCAAAGTTTGGTTTTAAATGGAGCACAGGAATCAAAAGTAAAGAATTACCTAAATTGTGTGCTTGTGCAGGGAAATATAGGATAAGATCCTACTACCGTGGATGCTAGAAAATGTTCTTTGAACTTCTTACTTTCCCCTTGTAAAGCCTCGGTTCATCAAAACTGTGGGAAATTCTTCAAGAACAACCTTTTCCCACTTGAAAAAAATATACACCTTTTCATGATTTATCAAAATATCCTGTTTCACTTACTTGATTTCCAAAATCAGCTCCTTGATTTATTTTACTTTTTTCCAAAAGCATGATTCATTTCACCCCGGACATACTTATGATAATGTTTTGGATAGACCAAATATGAAATATTCTGAATGTCTCAAAAGAGGTGTCAGGTGATTAGTTGGAGAAAACGTGTAAATTCTGAACTTTCTGCCCAGTGCTGAAAAGAAGAAAAAATCCTAAGGGTGGGTAAACTCACTTCTTGAACAACCTTGCCCCTCTAAGACTATAGGCAGTCCTGTCTGAGCTGAGGAGTAATGCTATCTGATTGCTGATCATCCCTAAGGTACGCACAGGTGGTGCTCTGTAATACACTTAATGGAAGGTTATATATGCACCTGCTTACTCTCTTTCTGGAGCAGCGTGGCAGGGAAGCAATCTTCAGAACTGTTGTGACAGTAGGGGGGTACCTTAATTTATTGCTGGGCTAGGCTGGCAGATAACTCCCTCTTCACAGGGAACAAGGAGAAAGCGGGGAAGGATGTGCATTTAGATGCTTCCAGAGCTAATCTTCTAAAACTTGAAGCATTAAAGCAATTAAACTCACTTCTATCCTGTTTGATCATAATTGAAATAGCTGTGAGAATAATTAAAAGTAACATTTTTTTAACCTGAAGCATTGATAATCCAGTACTTAAAAAAAGACATCAAGCAGAGGACATGAGCAGCAGTATCGGAGTCGGAACAAGCTATTTTGTTCTCAGAATCTTGCTCTGTAGCACTGAATATGTTGTAAGGGCTATCATGGTATCCATGTGCACTATTACTTTTTGAATGTTTGATCTTAATTAAGTGCCATCATATGATATTGCATCTTGAATTGCATCAGTGCTAATTGTGTAGAGGAGATGATAGGATGTCACAAATATCTAAAAAGGTCAAATACATGCACGATCCATGAAGATCAGTACAGCTTTGTGAACAGATTCTGGTTTACAGGTTTGGGCTATTTCATCACAAAATGAGCCCAGTTACTATATTATGTTTGCCCAGTTAACAACAGGAGAGAAAAAATCAGCACTATGCAAATATACTTCTGCAACTAGGGTAGGCCTATGGAAAACAAGTAAAATAATCTTTGTCTCTAATTTACTTTGAAACAAAATTGATTTTGTTTCCTTATGTCTTCAACTTGCATTATGAAGTCAGATGACAACACAAATTATACATGAATAATAAACTTCATGAATCAGAAACCTAAAATAATATTTTGGGGTCACATGTAAAGTTTCATAAAGACTTTTGAAACGAGTTTTGTTTTGTGCTCTTAGTTTTGCCTTACCATTTTATGATACAAGACAGAGGCCCTTCAAAGTCCACTTCAAAATAAAGATTTGCACTGCTTAGTTTGGCATCTGAGATTCATATGTGCTTTCAATATTTACAAAGTTTCTGGCCTTAAATTCTTTGAACATATGTGCTGATAAAATTAATGTTTTAC
The DNA here is from genome assembly GCF_000737465.1 of Haliaeetus leucocephalus. Lineage (NCBI taxonomy): Eukaryota > Metazoa > Chordata > Aves > Accipitriformes > Accipitridae > Haliaeetus > Haliaeetus leucocephalus. The sequence goes on from NW_010973342.1 coordinate 3,084,966, forward strand.
TCGTTAGAAGCTTTGGATATTCTTATGTCATGAAACCATTTCAACAGATGGTTAATGTATGACCGCAGAATTTCAGTGTACGTCAGCAAAGATGTGCTAGATAAGGTTTATCCTTGGCTTAAACCCACTGAATCAGATCTTGCCAGGTAAGAAATGGGCCTGTGTAATCTACCTGATTGTGGTGGTGTTATCAACAATTTATGTCCAGTATTCCTATGCAATGCCACAAATAATTTTGGTCAGTGATATATTGCAAATAGATTCATTGTTTTCACTGAAAGGTATTACTTTATGTGTTCCTCTTCAAAGACATGTTCTTTTGCATTTTTTACAAATAAAAAGGAAATCTGCCACATTAATGATACCTGAAGATATCATGAAATTTGAAAGAGTTTTGCAACAGATGGAGAAATAAGTCAAACAGGAAAATGAGAGCAATTCAGAATACCTGCAGAAGATAGGCAAGAGTTGATTCCATATGGTTGAATGCAAGAGGAAAAATAAATAGTCCAAACAACGCAAAACTCAGCGGTAGGGAGAAATTTTACACTAAACACTGATTGGCAAAGTAACAAGTTTAGTTATTTTGTGATTAGATTTCTATAATGATTTTCATATTAGAACTCATGCAGCTCCAAAACAGTAGAGAACTTATCCTCATAATACATTGTGTTATAACACCATTGCATTATTTTACAGATTTTATAGCTGAGAGGCTGGCATACATGTAGATGTATTCTTCAGAGAGCAGAGCATTCTCAAGAGAAGCAATTTTCTGGCTTAAACCAGACAAGCTGTTCCAAGAGGCATTCACCAAGTGAAGCCATGGTGCTTCTTCCAGACTGAAGCACATAAAGGTCCTCTCCAGCACATCAAGAGAAGAATTCATGTTACTTTAGTCCTGATACGAATTTTAACCATAAAACTGTTCAGCCTCTCTAAAAAAAAAATGGAGTGGACAGTGAATTATAGGAAGAAAGATCTTTTTATATGCGTCCAGTAGTAAGACATGAGGATATTTAACCTTGGAGTAAGAAGACTTTTGGGGACCAGAAAAATTCTGTTTTCAATTCTGGACATCACAATACCAAAAATAGGGAGACTGTTTTTCAGTAACTGAAGGAAAAAGTCAATAATTAGCAGAAGAGATGAAAAATAATTGTGCTAAGAAGATTTTGTGATACTTAGCACCTAAATTAAAGGTACAGTTTTCAAAATTGCTAAACACCCAACATCTGTTCATAAGCCTAATGTAATGGTAGTTTATATGTGTCTAATAACACTGCATCACTATCATTATTCAGTTTCAGTAAAAGGATTGCCATGGACTTCGAGGTAGCCAAGATGTCACTGCATAGTTAGCAGGAAAAGGCATTTACCCAAGGGGGAGGCACCGGCTTTCTGGTTAGAGCACTTTTCGGGTACATGGGTGACCTGACCTGGTATGCCCAGTTTGGAGCAGAAACTTGAACCGAAATCTCCTTTGTTCAGGAAGTGGGGGGCTGAGTCATCTCTCTACAGGTATTCTTTCTCTCAGTCTTTCTTCTTGGAGTTTTTCTACCTTGTATTAAAAATATACAGTTACTTTTCATTGTGTTTTACCTCTGAGGAGTTAGAAGGGAAATCATCTGCAGTTCTTTTTTCCCCCACAAAAACTAAATTTGATTTGCTCTATTTTAGATCTACTTGTAAGAAGGCTCGCAAAAGAGCGTTTAAAACTTTTCTTAAAAAAAAAAAGCCTCACTGCTCATTAATTTTCATTCCAACTTTCATCTTCTTGCTGGGACCATTTTGTCACTGCAGAGGAAAGGAACTACTACTACACCTGACCTGCCGTGCCCTCCCTTCCTCCCTCCCCTTTCCCTGCAGTGTTTACATTAGATGAGATGAACAAGGGCATTGAGCTGAACTTCAGCTCGTGGTTTAGGACTAGACTATCAGAAGGAATGCCTCACAGTGATATGCAGAACAACTTGTGAAACAAGAGCAGCTTTGTGCCCTCAAGCGCTGCTCAGGAGCACAAATTGCACTATCTTAGAAATAGCCCAAGCTGCCCCGTAGCATATCTCCCTTCCTCAGAGACTGGTCCCTCACCTTTGGAAACCTCCCTCAGGAGGGAGAGTTCTGGGCAATGCTTCTGCAAGCACTGCTTGCATTTTGCAAGGAGGGTGATTATTGTCTGTTTACTTTTTCAGTTAGTATTTCAAAATCTTTTGTTGCTTTAAAAAAAGGCAAAGGAACAGGACAAAAAATTTCCCCAGATGGCAACCTCACAGATGAGGAGGTGCTGCCTTTTCTCACTTTGTGATTTGTTGAAAGGTTCCTACTCTTTTGCTGCTTTAATTTCATCTTGTTGGCATGTTCTCAGTGAACCTGTCTTCCCCATATGTGTATATTCTTTTTTCTAAACCAAGGTAACACCACTAGCAAATGTCCCTGGATGCAAAGGCCTCATTTCTTTTTCTGTCGTGATCAATAGTACTTGTTTTATCTATCAAAAATATTTTTATGTGCAGTCCTTCAAAAGGCCAACATAAAAGCATCATGTTATTTGACCACTTTGTTCTTGTGCATAGTCACTCATCAAGGACTTTTTCTTGCATCTAGGGCAAATGGTAAGTGTAGTTCACGTCTCTTGTCTTTTTAAGGCTTCAAGATAACATGTGTTCCAAGATTCCTGAGATGAATTTTTCACCTGTTTTTGTGCATAACTGGGCTATTGCCGAATGATGAGTATGCGTCACAGTGTATGGTCTGCTTGTTTATATGAATAAAGGGAAAAAGAACTGAAGTTTATCCCACTGTACATAGAGTGAAGGAAGACACAGAGAAAGTAAAGACCGTTTTGCCACAGATACTTATCTTTTGCAGCGCTGAACTTCCAGCTTGCCTGTTGCCTGGTAAAGAGGGTGTGGCACAGTGTAAAATTCCCAAAGAAAGGCAGGCTGGCTATGCCTATTCTAGTAAACAAGTGTGCCAGGGCCTGGGCTGTGGCTTTGATGGCAAATGACATGGCAGTTTTCATCTGGCTTTTTCCCCTCCCCACAGTGGCCTCATCTATTTCCTAGCCTGGACATTGTCTGGGAGATCAGTAGTTAGCATAAGACAAAGCTGTACTAGAGGAGCCAACAATTTAGCAATATGGGTAATCACGGCAACCTTGGTCTGTCTTTAAATTATATTTTATTATTGTAGGTGTAGCCTCAAAACCAACTGAATTAACTTAGAGCAGATGGAGTGCTGTTTAAAAGCAGTTAAGACAACTGGGCAGAAACCAATAGATTCATTCACATTTTGGCTTGGCCAAAGTTCTGGTTCAGTTCTCCTGATTAAGTCTTGTTTTTCCTTCTGTAAAAAGTAAAGGTCTCTTAGAATAGCTATTAACCCTCCACTTGGAGAACTTCCCAGAAGTATAGTAAGGCTGGGTCCAGCTTCTTCCTGGACTGACTGATTCGAAAGAAGGATTTGAACCCACATCTGCTTCCACTTTGGAGGAAGGAGATGAAGAGTTCTTTGTCTGAAGGTCATGTTTTAGAGCTATTCTGCTTTGTATTAAACAGTTACCCACTGAGCCACAGAAGGTGAGAGAATAAGAAAACAGTCAGATATGTTCATCATGTATTTGGAAACAGAATGGTGAGCCTACTTAGTTGGATCTGCAGCTGAGACACGATGTTTGTTGTCATTTGCAATACATAGCAAATAAATTATAAAGCTGGTTTATGCTCCTCCTTCTGCTGAAGTATGTTCCTAAAAGTTGTGAATTTGACAGCTTACAATTAGGTGATTGTGTAACTGATTGTCAACGTGAATGTTTTTCTCTTCTTCAATAGAAATGGATGCGGTAAATGGAACCATTACTGAAGCTGTGTCCTCATTTTTACTGATGACTTGTGATTTAGACTTTATTTTGCTGGGTCACTGTGCACGTTTGTCTAAAATCTCATCCAGAGAAATATATAAGTATGTTATTATATATAAATAATCACAGAACAGATTTTCTGACCTCACTTCAGGCCTCTGCACATTAACCAACACTTCTAAGAAGATTCTGTCTTCAATTTCATTTAAACAGCTTTTGTAGATGTTTAGTGTAGAGAAAATAAAGAAGTTGAGAGATGTATTTTCTTTTTTTCTCATTAATTCTGTTAGGCACATAAAGACTGTAGAGTAGTTAACATATTGATTAAGAGTAAATACAAATTAACCTCATAATTTCTTAAGTGAAAGCTTGGGGAATAAAAGCTTGATTATAGCGCTAGAAAAATGTTCCGATTTCCGTGGATGTAAGTTTTATGGTCAAGGAATGGGAGTGAGAAGGAGGGTTATACATCAAACACTGACATTCTCTTTCATCTAACAGGTTTCATCTTTCTAGCTTTCAACATCAAGAGCTAAAGACAGACCCTAATGACTGCGATTAAGATATGCCCTCTTACATCAGGGCTGAAAGTTGTGCCTGGTTATTTGAAGGGGAATAATAAAAACCACATAACTGTATTTTACTTGGCTAGAGTTCTCCTTACATTAATGCACATACTGCAGAAAAGTTATGGGGTAATGAATTTTTATATGAGGGCTTTTAAACATAAAATGAGTGTAAATTACTGAAAATTTATGGGTCATTTATTCAACTACCGTAGTATTATTCTGGCCAGATCAAACATTTGGCTAGTGGACTAGGACTTAAATTTATTTTTTTTAGAGGATAAAAGAAATCAATAAGAAATAGTGTTTGTTCTCAGGGCTTTAGTCAGCATGACCTATGTCTGTTGTAGATTCTTCTGTTCAGCTCTAAAAGAATCATGGGGCTAGGTTCTAAGCCTACAGAAAATCTATTTGCTTCAGTGGAATAAAGAAGAAGCAGTAATTATTTTTACCAGTGTATTCAAGCACCTCTTGTTAATTAAAATGAGACTTAAAAGGGCCTATACCTGGAAAATTAGGCCATAAAGTCTAGTCTCTAAATATTTCAATATTTAAAACATTTCACTCACAGCTGCAGTTAGGATGGGATTGACTTGGGAAAAAAATGCTCAGCTTTGCTCATTGGTGATTTCCAGGATCTTTCCAAGATGTAAATCTGAGAACATAACAGTGTTAATAAATAGATATTTTGACTTGAATTTAAGAGGGACAAACTGAGTATCAGACTAAAGAACTGTCTAGCTCAGACTGTGGTCCTAATGGAAGCTTGGGGAAGGAGAGCAATAAACAAAGCAGGTATTTCCCTGTTCTGTCTTGCATCTTGCACACATCCTAATCTGTCCCAAAGCCATGGATTTCTAACAGTTAATAGTTTCTAACATTTCTAACATTCACTACCTGTAGTGGATACGGAGCTTATGGAGATTACAGACCCCTTTATGTGGATTTAAAGCAAAAAACATCACAGTTTTCATTTCCATTTCTCTTCCTTCAAGGAAAGATACTGTATTTTCTTTTCTTGCTTCACTCTCTGCACCCGCCACCTTCCTCACTAGATAGGCAGGTGAAGTGATGGGAATGGCTTTGGCTTAGATGTTCCTGCTTCCTTCTGCTAGGAAGAGGTTCGCTGAATCACGTCCCAGATCAGGGTGAATTTGGATATTGCCCATTACAGACAGATGCGCGAAGCATTATCACAATACGTACTTCTGTCTGCAGTGGTGATGAGATGGAGGGACTATGACAGTGATTATTCTGGAACTGCGTGTTGTGATTTAACCCCAGCTGGCAACTAAGTCCGACACAGCCGCTCACTCACTTCCCCCTGGTGGGATGTAGTAGAGAAGCAGAAGAGTAAAAGTGAGAAAACTCGTGGGCTGAGATAAAGACAGTTTAGTAGGTAAAGCAAAACAAGGAATTCATTCCCCACCTCCCACGGGCAGGCAGGTGTTCAACCATCTCCAGGAAAGCAGGGCTCCATCACGTGTAACGGTGACTTGGGAAGACAAACGCCATCACTTTGAACGTCCCCCCCTTCCTCCTTCTTCCCCCAGCTTTATATACCAAGCATGACATCATATGGTATGGAATATTATGGAATATCCCTTTGGTCAGTTGGGGTCAGCTGTCCCAGCTGTGTCCCCTTCCAGCTTCTTGTGCACCCCCAGCCTGCTCACTGGTGGGGAGGTGTGAGGAGCAGCAAAGTCCTTGACTCTGTATAAGCACTTCTCAGCGATAATGAAAACATCCCTGTATTATCAATCAACACTGTTTCCAGCACAAATCCAAAGCATAGCCCCATACTAGCTACTATGAAGAAAACTAACTCTATCCCAGAAAAACCAGAACATTCTCCACCCCTTATTCCATACCATTTACATCATGCTCAGGTCTCACACTATCGAATACATTCTCATTACTCACCAGCACCCTTCCCATTCTTTGGTATAATACACAGATATCATTCCCTTTATCTATGGACCACCCCTGTAAAATTGTAAAGTGTCCATAACTGTCCAGAGATGTCCCCAAAATGTCCACTGAGTTCATTTACTCCATGGCTTTGGGCTCCATCTATTACAGTGGTCACTCAGGACAGGAGAGGTGGTGTCTTGCGGGGGATTATTGGGCACCAAAACCAGCTCAGGTTGGGTCACTGCTGCACTTGTACTGCTTCTGGTAAGGCATGTCCGCCATTGGTTCAAGCGGTTCCTGTTATAGAAATTCCAGTAACATGCAACTCAAATCCCGGGTTACAACAATTTAAAGGTATTTCCATTGCAATCTCCACCCCTGGTCCCTCTGGACCAGACCATAGGGTTTAATGTTGCAATGCATTCCTCCCCTTGCCCCTGCTCCAGCTTGGACTTATACACGGACTGCAGTCCCTTCGGGTTGTACCTGCTCCAAGTGGAACCTTACCCATGTCTCTCCAGGGGTATACCTGCTGTAGCATAGACTTATCCACAGCCACAGTCGCTTTGAGGAGCCCCTGTTCCAGTGTGGCCTTATCCACGGGCCACAATGCCTTCAGAGATATACCTGCTCCAGTGTGGCCTTACCCACAACCACAGTCCCTTCAGAAGTAAACCTGCTCCAACATGTCCTTACCCATGGCTGCAGTCCCTCTAGGGGTGTACCTGCTCTGTCATGGGCTTATCCGCGGCCGCCTGCTTTGAGGTGCTCCAGCGTGACCTCATGCACAGCAGAGCACCCTTGTATCCTAAGTGCTGAGGTGTGATGGAAAGAAAACTTGAGAGGGAATGTGTATTGCAGGTTGTGTAAGCTGGCAATTCCGAGGCCACAAAAAATGAAATTATCTATGGTACGGCACTTGGAGTCTTAAACTCTAGGGTACAGCTTGTGCCTATCCACTCTGGAACCTATCATGTACCACAGAGAGTCAGCAAAGTGAACATGCTTGAGTTCATGCAGGCACATAAATCTCTGCCCTCATAGACAAAACTGCAGGCCTGCAGTCCAAGCTGATGCCATATATCTAAAATAAGGGAAGGTGCTCTTCCTGTCCTAGTTCTTTGCATGATGCACTTCAGTGAAGTTAAATACAGCTCCATAGCCAAATAAAATAAATTTTTGGCAAGCATGAATAAGGATGTACGGAGAGAAAAAATATTTTTATTTGTCTACTCAAGTTGCATATAAACTCTTCTGCAAATTGAATTTGCTTAAATGTCAAAGCCAATTCATATGGGATCAGGAGCTCTACGTTTTGAAGGAAGTTCAAGTCAGGACAAACCTACTTTCCAAATATTGTTGCAATCCTAATACAAAGGTTCAAGTTGATTCCCCTTCTCCTGGACTCATGCTGGCTTGACTGGATGCGACCTGGTGATGGCTCTCTAACTACTCCCAGACAGTCTTTCCTAGCAGGGGAGCACTTTGAAAATGTCACAGATAGTCATAATATTTGAAATCGCTGGCACTATTAAGCATGTGGCGTTTATTAAGGAACATTAAAGAACACCAATAAATGGCCTCTGTGCAGTCTGAGGCCTGGCTGTACCAGAGACAAAATATTTAGCACAACATCAAGAGATTTTAATGAGTGAATGTATCTTAGAAGTAAACATGCCTTTATGCAAATAATTTGTTGGTCAGTTATGAACCGGCGCTAGCCTTAGGTCTGTTCGCTGTTGGAGATCGGTGGCTTTCAGCACCGCTTTGCTTTTTCCTCCCCCCTCAGACACTAATCCAAACTGTTTTGCCGAAGTCTGCCAGAGTAGCCCTCGTCTCTGTGCTTGTAAAAGGCTTTTTGTGCATCTTTTCTGCTGGATTCCTCCCCAGACGCTAACGCAATGAAAATATTGTTAGTGCCGTGTTCTGTAACAGCGGCTCTCAAAGCGCGTCCCGTGGCGCACGTGGCAGAGCTCAGCGGCGAGCTGGCTGCCCGGGTGGTGCTGGCTCCTTCTCCGTCCTACTCACTGCTGAGATGCTGAATAGCAGCTTAGAGTATGTTGCTAAGAGTAGTTTTCTATTGCTTCACCAGAACCTAATGAAAATGGGTAACCGGGTTCCTTAAACTGGACAGCGGTGCTAGGGATTCACCAAGCTTAATTGTTGTTTATAATGATTAACATATGAGCTCGCTCACCTAAATTCCTTCTGTAATGAATGGGGAGCAGTAAACACTTTACAGTGGGGTTTCTGCAATCTGATTTAGCTGTCTGCTATGGGCTGAAGGGAAACGCATGCCAGAAGTGCCTGTTTTTCTCCAGTAACGCTAAATGCAGCATATGGTGCGTGGCTCAGGTGTAGCTGTCCATATCACAGGGGATACCAGCCCCCGTCTCTACAGTCTCTTTGGAGAAACAACTAATATATATTTCTTCCCTACAGGTACTCTTCAGGAATAGGAAAGGAAGCTAAAAATCACTTACGACACAAGTGAGTGAACTTCTCGTGCAATGAAAATGCTTGCAAAGCCTTGCTGTAGAGTGTCCTCTGCAAACACTAATACCTAGAGTACATCAATTCAAGTTAAGTTGTGTAAACAAAAAGACTGAGTCTAACAAAAAAATTAGTCATAGCACTGTTTTGTTTCTTGGTGTCGATGCTATAAAAGTTACAGCAGCTTTAGAATCCAGACACTGTTTTCATTAAAATACAGTTTCAAACCCACTGGTGCATCATTTATTCCTACACAGAGTAAGCATTTCATTGTGAGACAGCGTAGAAAAAGGATTGCTAGTTTTTGCAAGTTAAAGGAAGCTACCCAGTAATGTGATCTGTGGCTAGACCAGAATTCATTCTGGACTAGGAGGTAATACTGGGATCCATTTTCAGGAGATATCTGTATTTTTCCATGCAGCAGGAAACATGGCTTTTTGAATGTCTGTTTTCCTTAAAGCAACACACAATACATTAAGGGACTATCAAGCTTGAGAGAAGTGCTTCTTTTTTTCTTTTCACTAGCATAAATATTTGCAAAAGGTTTTGCTCCCGGTTCCCTGATCAAGGAGTCAATGTTTAAAGTCTGAAAATCCTACAAAGAAAAGTCTCAAAGGAATATAATACAGGCATTATGCCCTTACTGATTATTATTATCATCATGTGATTTTTTTCTATTAAAATCTGAAAACAAGTTAGTTTGTTACACAGACTGTTTCTAATGCATAGTTTTCTTGGCATTTTATATGTATGTGTGTGAAAAAAAAAAATATATATATATATCTGTAGGTGTAGGTAGTTTACTTGGAAATGCACTGTAATTGAGTTATTCTTAACTTCCCAGTATCTACCTGGCTGACTTTCAAGCAATCACAGCACAATCCATCATAAGAATTCTTGATTTATATTCTGATTATAGGATCTATGCCATTTAAATGCATTTGCTGTATGCATTGTATATACAGATGTATGCATATAATGTATACAGAGATATGTGTTAAACAAATGTGCACTATTTAAATACATTTATCTATTTTCTCTGCTTGCGATATTTTTGCATACTGGTCCAGGTTTCTATAAGCAGCTTTTCAAGGGGAAATCTTGAGCAGCCAAATGAAATGGATGAAACGAACCTAATCTTAGCTTTTTATTTGTGCTAAGCAGAGGCCAAGGTATTTGCTGTGTTGCCTGGTCAGGTGTCTTTTTAAGCGGGCTAAGGATTGACCAGCATTAGACTATAATAGCTGTCTAGGAACAAAGTCAAGTTATTAACAGAAGCCCATTATCTGCTGCACCAGAAGTAAAGCTATTCAGAAAGCTCTAGCATTTCAGCAGCGGGGCTGTTCTGCTGCAGGCGCTGTGAGGTTTGTGAGTAGGCTGCTCACACTGAACAGGGAGCCCCTCACCCTCTTAGGGTTTTGCTAAGGCGTGGAGAAACCAAAATGGATATTGAAATTAAAGAGTAGTCCTCTTTTTCCCTCCCACCCACCCTGGCAAGAAAACAACATGAAACACAAAAAGTTCGAACATATTGTGCTCTGCATCTCTTACAGTCAGTTGACACAAGCACAAAGTTGCTGTAAAATTCTTTCTTCTGCAGCGGGAGGGTTTGGCACGTGTTTGCTCTGCTTCACCGGTGTGTGATGTCGGGCCATGAACCATCGAGGTCAAAAATGTACTTGGGCAGCATGAACCACCTACTGCCTCACATAGTAGGGAGCACTCTATACAGATAGAAACTAGGAACGCCATATCCATGCTTTTAAAGCAGTCTGAACAGAAGAAAACCAGTTGAAAATACCATCTTTTATCAGCTGCTGGCTGTTGTCATGAGTGACAAAGTAAATACGCCTAGCTGCCTTGTCTGGCTGGTAGCGAACAACACCACTGCCCGACAGAAGCATTAAGAATTGCTGTTTCCCTCAGCATGGGAATGTGGGGGGATGTGGCTGCTATTGATGTGAACTGGTACCCGCAGCCTGAATTGAAGAATCTGAGGAGTTCCTGCAAGTTACATGCAGTGCTGGCAGGATCTCAGAGCCGGGATGTATTACAGCTATAGAGAAAACGAAAATTTTGCACATATAGGGAGAAAACCTGCTCAGCTGCCTTCAAAAATGCACTGAAGAGGTGAGATTGAACCAGTTATCTGCTGTGCTGATGGAGGGAGCCCTGGCTTGCCATTTAATTTTCATCTTTTCAGTCGGATAGCACTGAGAAATGTAAGCTGACAGCACAATACAGAGAGTTCTCAGAGGCTTAATGTGTTAGTGTCAAATGAAACAAAACCTGAGATTAGCTTTTTAAAGGATTTTGTCTGCTACAGATAAGAACTGAAAGGCTTTTATAGATCAGCTCTGTTGAATATGACTTTGGGGAAAGAAAGGGGGAGATGAGCATCAAGGAGGAATAGTGATGGAGCAATCAAATGGATTAATGGATGGTAGCCATAAAATGGCTTATTTGCCTACATAATTAGTACCTGCTTGGGTTACAGAAACTCAAGGTAATTGACTGAGGCTGCAGATCATGCCTTAACCCGAGAAGGGTAAAAAATTGATTTCTAAGGCCTAGAAAAACTTGCAATTGTGATAATAATTAGTAAATTCTAGGTGTGCTGGTCCTTTGTTTCCACTTTTTGAGCTGCTTTGCTGAATAGTATATAACTAAATATTCATTTAGCCGGGAAAAGTATTTTGTCATATAGAAAAAAACTTGCAGTTGGAGTGAAGGAGAGGGAACAAGGGTTGACTGACTGCACCTATAAAGTAAAACAGTTCCTGTAAGAAAGCTTGGGAAGAAACCCATGCGGAGTGGCCGGGTGGCTGGCGTTGCATCCGTGAGCACAGGAGGCGACAGCTCTGCTTCACGCTGGGTTGGAGGTCTTGGTTGTTGCCAGTAACCTTCAGCTGCATGCTGCTGGTGCCTGAGGTCTCTTGCCCAAGATATTTGTGGATATTTGCTGCCTTTTACCCTTAATGAAAAAGAAGAACGTTGTTTGAATGGCAGTTAGTTTTGAGTGAGCCCATCACACAATCGGCTTGGCTGGCAGAGGTGAGCAGGCAGCGGGCAGCACCGAGCACTCCGAGGCACGAACCTCCATCCAGCAACGCTGGAGGTAGGGGAAAACTCATTTCTACCACCTGCCAGTGAGGGCTGTGCTGCAAATCAATGCAGAACCTCGGAAGAGCAGGGAAAAAGTTTGTCTGTTCAGACCTGGGATGGGTGTTCACGTCATAGGACTGTTCCTGAGCCACGCTAGAGCAAAGGAAATGTCTCTTGGTAACACCATTCTTGTTTAAATTGGCATTTATGTTTCAGCAGGGAGCTTGGCTTTTGACAAGCAGGCTTCTTTCAAGCCAAAACTGTTTTGTTAGAAAATCCCCAGGCAGCGATAGTAATGACGGCACATATCGAATCGCTTACTATGGGTATCTTCTGTACCATGGCATAGCAATCTTCTGAGGAACAGCTGGTGGTGTCACCAAGGCGTGTGTGCCCTGGCACGGGCTTAACAAGTCACCCTGTGGGGAAACTGCAATTTCATAAAGGCTTCTGCATCTTAGTGCCCGATTATACACAGCGCAAGTCTGTGCTGAGCAGATGGCTTTCCAGACGTCCTTGAATTGAAGAACTGAGTCTATCTTTCTGGAGGGTGGACTCTTCAATAGTATTTATATGGTTTGAGAAGCCACCAGGGAGTGTTTTCAATTAAACTATTGCTTCTAAAGTACCTATGTGCTTCCAAAAATGCCAGCTGCACTGGAGAGCCACACCGAAGTCCATTTCTCTGGCTAAGTGCAGATAAGTAGGGGATGCTTACACCTAAGCGTGGGAGACCAATTTCATTTGACTTCAGTATTGCTTCATTTTTCATAGTTCTTCTGGTAAAATTGGGATATTTTGTAGAGGTTGCTATCTGGCTTAAGTAGTTAACAGATGATGCCATTTACAAAATTCATAAAAGCTTAACCTGGGAAAATACCACAATGAATAAAAATAACCTTTATTGCATTTAATTTTCATTTGCTATTTACTTTTCTTTCTTTAACCTTTATTTATCCTGAAGTCCAGAGCTTCATAGCTAGTTTACACTTAAATACTTAAGCAGAAGTCAGTATGAGGGTGTCTCTCAAACCTAGTTCTTACATAACTTTGTTAACTGTCAAACAAGATAAAACCAAACAAGATAGGACACCATAATTTAGCAGATAACATGAGGGAGCAAAGCTACCACACGCAACTTGCTTGTTCTTCTGAGTACTTGCATGTGATGCCTTCTGAGCGCCTGATTTCTGAGGGTTTGTCTGCAGCAGACCCCAGCCTCGACTGGCTCTTAATGCTGGTTTCATTAAAAAGCATTTAGTCCTTCTGTGAACACTTAAATTCAGAATTCAAGTGGCCTTTGGTCAGCTTGCCATGTATATTAATTATGCTAAATTGAACTAACATTTTAATCCCAATTAAAATACAGAGATTCTGCCACAGGAGTTTAATGCGTGATAGCTTTCCTGCCACAGATAGATAGGCACTGTAGCCAGCATATGGACAGATGCACTAATCACTGCTAGGTGAGTAGGACTGAATTTGCAAAGCAGTACTAACCAGAGGTAAATGCCTGCGTGCACACCCTAAGAATTAAACAGCGGATCACAGAGGTAAATTATCTTCCATTTTCTGGGTGGCAGGAGGGTGCATGAACACAGCTGCAAGGGTTGTTAAAGTTAAGCTCGGAATTCACAGCCTCTCCCCCCTTGTACCTCGCCTGTGTGTTGATAGCCTTTGCTAATTTAGACTGACTTTCTTTACTGCTTCCAAACAGATGAGCTTTCAATCTTATCACTCTCATTGTCTGTTCATTTGTTTCTTTTCTTCGTAGGAAAATGTTATTTCCAATACCTTGTGTTGGTTATTTCCCCTAACAAGCAACTGTCAATCAGATACTAGTTGAAAGGGACAAGCTGTCCCAGGAAAACACAGCTCCCCTTGAATTTCTGCGTTCAGACTTCTGTCGGTGCTGTCACTGAGGGAGCCTGGGATTGCTTGGGAGCTGAATTTGGAGAGAAGCAGTCCCCAAAACAGAGCAGGGGAGGTGGCACCCAGCTCTACTGACAACACTTAAACTACCGGCTCCTTTTTTAGCATAGCAGAAGCCCCATCTGCTTCCAAAATGAAAGTATACACATATAAAATGCTGCTGTAGCAAATTTGATGTAAGGGTGGTGTAGCCATAAAAATTCAGTCTGCAAATATGCATTTCTTCAACAAAAGTTACAAAAATTGTATTTTGAAATATAAGTACTCTGCTAGTCCTTATTGTAGTACTGGAGCTTAATGTTGCTGTGTGTCATGGTCACTTTTTATTTGGTTCCCCGTATGTCTCATGGTAGCTGTGAAATGAGGAGTTATCCGATTCTTTCAAGGTTTTTCAGTTGATGCAGGAAAACCTTTCAAGCCTCTTTAGTGAATAGATTTTTGAAAGGGCATCTGTGTAAGTTATGTCTTTGATTACCAAACATCAAAGTATTTTAACTCCATGATGGCATGCAAGGGGTAACGGCAGCTGGCTTATGATGTCACCACAAAGCGAGGTCAATGGCAATGTCTTCTGCTAAAACTAGACCATTTCATCCCCTCCATGGTTCCTTCTCTCCCACGCAGGATAAATCAGTGCTACCTTTGTTAAAGGTAATGCAGTTCCAGTAGCAGCAAATCATTTTAAGGTGGTGGTGGTGGAGGGAAATCAAGGCCAAAAAGTAGATTTCATGCTTCATTTGAGAGATGCAGTGGAGAAGGAACATAATCCATCCAGTTGTCCTGTCCATCCGTAACTGAAGACTATTTCCATGAACCAGTTAATTTTGGTGTTTTTTTAAACAGTCTTTTGATGTTTCAAGCTTCCCATCTTTTACTCTAGAACAGAAGGACTGTCTATAGTTTGAGCTTCCCAGGTATATCAGGCGAAACAAACACAAGTATTTTTCAGAAGATTCTTACGTTATAAAGCACATGACTTGCACAGAGCATAGTTATCCACTGGCAACTCATCAAAAATACACAGAATATTGGGAAGCTGACGAAAAAATGGCAACAGCAATGATAAAAGTAGAATAAGCCAGCATAAACCAAGCAGTTAATGGAGCAAGAGGAACATAAGGAAACAGAAGCGAGGCCAAAACATCCCAGAAACAAAACTGCAGAGACAGATAGGACATTAGCAAAGTTGTAAATGGCTTGAAAATTGGGATGAATTTTAGGACAGTGTTTGTAAATAAGATTTAGTGGTCTGTTCTTGTCTTTCCCTTCTTTCTTTAGTAACACTTCCGCTAAATGCACTGAATAATGTCTTGTCCATACCAGTTAGTGTACTTCTCTAGCATGATACATAGGCATCCCATGCAAAATTTAGGTCCAATCCTTCCACTACCCATTACTGGGACCGCACGTGCAATGACCCCGTACGTGCGAGAGCTAACTTCCCCTCTGTTTTATTCTCTTCAGTAGACCTGCTTGTAGTGTGGCTGAACTCAAACATCTTCACCCATGTTGTTTGGAGGAGATCGGGCTATTTCGGCGGTGGTGAGACCCCAGCCAGGGAAAGGAGCAAGCTCTGAGATTGCTCTTCATCCTGGAAGAAGATAGAGGTGACCAAGCAGCACTGGGGTAATCTGGTTTTCCTGCTCAGATATGGAGGCCACCGTGCTTTGGATCAGCTCTAGAAATAGGTCCCAGGAAAGGAATAATTTTTTTTACTCCATGATACTAAATTTCAGGTTTAATCTCCAGTAATAAATGTTTCCTTTTCTGTCTCCGTCCCCCGCCCCTTTCTTCTTTTCTTGGCAGTCTCATGAGAGGTCTCTGTCTTGTGTATCTGAGTCTCACAATATAAGAAACACCAAGGACTTTGTGGGATGTTGGAGCATAATGAAAAGGATTATTATGGGCTGCTGCTGTTGTTTCTCTGTTGATAAAGAATTAGCTATTTGAAGCAAAGGACATTGTATGGAGTTTCACTATGCAACAAAGTTATCAAGGAGAAATAATGTAGCAGACAATGATTATTTCATAACTCATATAGAAGGCTATGATTAAATCTCATGATATGATTTATTGAATTCTGAGAAGAAAAAAAACTAAGGCAAGGTACTAGAATAAGAAATACTGAATGGGCGATGATTTACAGACAATAAGAAACTGCATCTGTGCTTCTGCCTCAGGTGTCAGACTCGGTCATCTTACAGATATGCACACTTCAGTATCATTAAAGAGAAAATTAAAAGTCATTTCCAGTTTTTTCAGTATAGTGGCATTGCATTTAAAGAAGATTATGACTCACACTGCGTTTACTTCATCAGGCAGCCTGGCATTTAGAAGGACGTATTTAGTAAGAGTGGTTGTATAGAAGAAGAAAATCCATTTCTGTTAACTACACTTGTATGTTAAGCACCAGAGATATGTTTAGATCCACACTAGAGATGAAGCCTAATTTTCTTCTCAGTCACACCTGTGTTAATTAGACGTAATTCTAGTGCAGCAGCAAAGTGAGTTAGTAAGTGACAGGGAATACAAGCTTTCCATTCACATGTTGTTGCTGCTATTGGCAACAGCCAGATTTTGATACATTTATTTACATTAAACAGAACCTTAATGCGTTAGACATACCGTTAAAATATTTTATTTAGCATTGGAGAACTGCAGCTTTTGCCCTAATTTTTCATTTATTATTAAACTAGAGTAAATGTCTGTGGAGATGCTAGCTACAAAACAGTATCAGTCATTTTTGTGGCTTGGCCATAAGTGTTGTTAGTCTTGACTTTTTCAGTCACACATCAGGCTGACATTTTACTACAACAAAGGGGAAATTTCCTTCTACTTTTAAAGATTTAGCTGGTATGTTTCTCAGGAATTGCTTGGGTTTTTTTATTACAACAGCAGCGAGGGCTGCAGGACCAATTTGTTTTAGAAGCTTAAAAATTCCCTGTTTACACACCAGCAGAGAAGGGAGACCAGAGCCAAAGCGGGGATGGACAAAGCCTACTTTTCCGAGAGTAGTATCGTGTTTTCTTGTTTGTCACTGCTTGCAAGAAGAGAGAAACACTTTTCCCTTGGCTTAGCTGTGTGATTTATTACACTTTCAGCCCTTGTAGCAGTTTTCTAGCTGCTCTTTTTAGAGATTCTGAGATGGTCTTTACTGATTCAGGGGAAGGAAATCTCCAGAATGCCGTCCACTGCCTGGAAGCAAACCCAAACAGTCAATAAGAAGGGCTGTGTTTGTGGGATCTCTAAATGCAAGTGCAGGTTTTGATGCTACCGTGAGCAAGACTCAGGGCTGAGCAGTCTTCGTAACAGATCCACATGTAAAGTTTGTTGTAAATGTTTGGTTTCCTCTTTTTTCCCCTTGCTAAAATTTTCTACTTTCTGAAGAAAATTTGATTTCTCTTTTTTTTGCCGTGAAGGAAAAGAAACCATATACTTTAACCAGCTTGAGTTCAATTTGCTGGTAGATGAAAGAATATCTTTCTAGCACACTAGGAAGGAACACAGGTGCTGTTGGATAAATGATGCAAATAATAGCCATGTAAAAAGAAACGGTATATACTTTTGCAGCCCTAGTTGCTTTCATTTCACACAGCTACAGCTTCTTGAAACCCAACACTGAGAGGACTTCTTGGTGGTACCTACCCACACAGCCTTCGGAAACCTGCCTGCCTCTTCCAAGCCTACATATCTTCAGGCCTCAGAAAATACCTTCAGCAAAACTACAGAGTCTGCCCAAATTGTTGGCTTCTAATGGATTCATTGGCTCAGAAGAAAGGAGACGTCCTCCAACTCATTGACAAGAACTATTTGGAGTGACCAAATTAAACAAAAGAAACCATGCTCTGAGCTGCTGCTCCTTTACTGGAGCCCTTGATGGCCATCTCACTCTACCCCACATTTTCACTCTGTCCTGTAGAAAGCATTATCAAGTTCTGTAAGAACTAGTCTCTGCAGTCTTTATAAATTTCCATGAGTCACTTTGATTTTGGACTCCCTAGTGATGTTCCTTTACATTATGAGATCCTAGTTTCTGCAGGCTCTGTTTTATATATGTTTGCAATTTCTTAATACACACAGAAGTAGTGTGGTCCTTCTCATTTGGATAAATTAAAAAAATAAAAGGATGTTTCATACCATCTCTACTGTACCGAGACGGCTGCTCTAGGAGTGACTTGGAGCTGGGGCAGTCTGCAGTGCAGTCCCATGTAGCCGCGTTGCCTTTGTGAGCCTGACCCTGGTTGCTCTGAAGCCCGCCTGCTTTCACAGCGGGCAGTGCCACTCTCCAGCCAGGAGGGACCTCGGGCTGCACTAAGAGAAGGTGCTTGTGGTCTCTCACGCGAGGTAAACTAGGTCTACACACCCGGGCATACAGCCCTTGTGCTTATTTTCAGCTTCCACACATGCTAAATTTATCTTCAGTCGTTCCTCTAACGTGTTATGTCTGTCCACATTGCAAGTGATTTTTTTCCTCCAGAGCTCGTAGTGATTTTGTACCTAGTTAATGTTCCTGTACTGCTCCAGCCAACAAGTGTCTCTGCTGAGAAGCAGGAAAAACCCTGTATAGCTCTTCCACTCTTTTAGCTTCCTTTAAAATTTCTAACAATGAATGCTGACGTCTTTCTGAACATGCATACTCTCTTCTTTCACTTCCTTATGTATATTACATAGTTTTCATCATGTGCTCTTTAAGATGAATGGAAATGTGCATACAGGAGAGAGCTGGGTGGTTTGCTGGGTGGGCAGACTGTTTCTGGTAGCCCTCAGTGGGTGAATAAGCTGGTCCACGGACTGATCTTCCAGGGACAGATTTTGACATGGAAAGTCTTTGCTTTTCAGATTCTGTCTGGAATGATAGGTGAGAATAAAACCATTGTTGCCTGATGTATAACAAAGAAACTGAAAAGAAATAGTCAAAGTCTGGAAAACTTCATGGAGTAGAGTTGGGGCCTTAATAAAGCTGGGAGAGGTATGTGGCAGAGTGGGTGAGTTAGTTTGTTGGCAAACATTAACACTGGAGTTAAGGGTGGGGGAGGATGGAGTTTTAAACTAGCTGGAAACTGCCACGGTACGTCAAGACATATTTTAGAAATTGAGAGCAGACTGGGGTTTGTGTGCTTGTGACAGCTTGCAAATCTGACTGCAAACCTGCTTTTCCTACATGGTGTAGATGAAGCCATGATGTCTGCACCAGGGGTTGTTCCAGGATAACTGTTCGGAGAATCAGATCCTCTAGTGAAATACCTCCATGTATTTATTCTGTGTGGATCAAGCTTTGGAAGTATTTCTTATTTTAACTGTATTTTTCAGGATTTATTTTTTTTTTCAGTGATATGTGGTCTGCCTGCTCAGTGCTAGCAGCCGAGCTTGTTTTTTGCCTGCCATACTGTGGTTTCAGCAGAAGAAAAAACCACTAGAAAAGTTAGCAATAACAAGTAGCTCAGGAATGGAATGGCAAGTATGAGAGCAATTCCCTTTTGTCTGTCAAGCACAGAATATGGAACACATAGTTAAGCGTTTGCTATTTTTTATAGATATTTTACACTGTAGCACGGAGAATCACATTTGCTTGTTAAAATTCATGCCTTAATTAGCAAAGCATACCCCTTTGGTATTTTGGTTAAAATCACAAGGAAACCTAGAGTAAAGATCTAAGCCTGATTCCTCTTTTCTGGGGCAAGCAGCTAAATAAGTACAGCCTAGCCTGACAATATTGAGGAGTTACTCTCAGAAGTGGAGGTGCTAAAAGTGGATCTGTAAGATACAGAGAAAGTAACCCAGACTGAACCGGAATTGTTGGGTAGTAGCGGGAGGACAGCTGTTGGGCACTGCCTTTGGCTGTGTTGTTTTTTTTTATGGGAACGTGATATCAGATCAGTCTGCAAACAGGCAAAATACAAATTAAAAAATATGTCTCACTAAATAAAATGTAACTATTGACAGGGACCACAAAAGCAGGGAAAAGTACAAAGTCATAACTCTTCCTCAATAGCTTTCACTTCTAAAGATTTAGGGATATCTTATTTTGTCCTTGAACTCCAGGGAGAGAATTCATTCCTTTCCCCAAATTCCTTTTCTCTGGGATTGCATAATAACTATAGTCCTTTCCTTCTTTACCGCCTGAATGTACCAGTTACCTTATAGATAGAAATAGCTGTTGCAGTTCTGACCTAGCTGTCTTATAGATAGCCACTGCATCTTCAGTGTTAGACATAAAATCCCTTTTTATGAGTGAAGAGAAGAAAACCTTATATGGAAAGAATGCATTGCTAGTGTACTTGAAATCTGCAGTCTGATCAAAGCGTTATTATTAGCCCAGATCTAATTGCTGTAGGTCAAGAGAGAAGATAAAGAGGTGAATAGTATTACAGAAGAAGTCTAATTAATAATACAGGTGAAATTGTTATACTCACAGTTGCTATTCTCTACCCCTTTTCTGCTGTTAGGCTTGCCCCCGCGCTCCCTCTGGGTCTGAGGTTGATGGCTTCAGCCCCCGAGGACGGTTGTGTTGTGCTGAGTTCTCATGTCCCGGGTCCCTTCGGGGGACAGTGTGACACTGGTGGGGGGGATTTCTTCCTCCGCTTTGCCAATAGGAGCGTGATGTTGACGATTTGTTCTGCCTCACTCCAGAGCCCACACAGGACCGCCTTTAAGAACATCTTTATACATCTTCTACCATGCTTAACCCCTTTTTCTGTCTTCACTGGCTGCAGTTTCATGTTGGGGTCATGAATATTTCACTCTACACCAGGTAGCTACTCATTACTCCTAGGTGTATAAAAATTACAGTTACACTCAATGAATATACAAGGAGATCATTGTGGTCCCTGTTAACAATCAGTCACATGGTCATTAGAAAAAAATCCTGTTAGGGTTAAACAAGCTAAAACAAAGCTCCAGGCAGGCCGAGCCAAGCTCCGGCAAAGCCTGACAAGCCTCACTCCTGCGACCTTGCCAAGTTAGTGTGATGTCTGTGGCCTGTTACTAGCAATGGCAACAGGGCATTTGCTGGGCAACAAGGTTACATCGGGTCTTTCAGTCCGTATTATTAGCCCTTTGGGTTTTCTCTTTCTTTTTCCCAGCAAAATGTCATATCGAGAGGTTCATCTGAGAGCGCTTAAATAATTTAAGAAAGAAGGTGACCGTTCTGTTAAAAATATACATACGCAAATTCATCTTAAAAGCAGCTGCTTGCTCTGAAGGCTGAGTTCTGTGATCATTAAAATCCAGTTACAATTGTGTTGGATGAATGCGAGAGAGGGGTGATGTTGCTTCTGCGGAGGCAACTATAAAACCTTTCAGATTTCTTCTTGAGGGGGCTGTGTCCAGCAATTTAGGATATCGAAAAGCCTGTAACCCTAACACCGGCCCTCAGCAAGGCTCCCTCAGAGCAGTCCGGGTGAGAAGATGAACTGCAGCTCCGCAGAAGCTGGGGCAGGTCCAGGTGAAGTGGCTCCAGCTGCCACCCACCCTTCCCTACGAGGATGCTTGTTCCACCCTTTGGCCAGAAATCGTCCTCCTGCCTTGCTTCTATTTTGGACCAGTTTCTTTCTTGAGCTGTACTGCATACCCCAAACTCTGAAATTAATGGTATTTTAAAAAAAACCCCAGCAGTTAAAGTGGCAGGCAGATCTGAGGACGTGCTGATCTCTGGTGGGAAGGCAGGGTGAGAGCAGTGGAAAGGGCTGGGGTTGACAACTCCCTGGCCTGGATCAGCACAGGGTGGGCGCTTTGCTTAAGCAAATATTAACATGTTTTAACTGAACCTGATGGGTTTGACTGAATCAGGTTAGGGAGCAGTCAGCTGAGCGGTTTACAGCAGGTGATTGGAAAGGGTGCCAGTTTTTCCCAGGGAGGTGGTGGTGAGAAGCTACTGCTGAACTTGGGGATGTAACCTTTTCACCCAGCTGAGCTCCAGCCAGCGCAGGGTGCAACCAGATCCTTCGGCTGAAATAAAAAAATCATAGATTAGAAGCTGGGAAGAAGAGAGGGGAGAAAATACAGATTTGGTACAAAATGCTCTCATTTCAGCATGACAAAATTTGAATATTAATGGGAATTTAATAGGACAAATATTTTTGTACCAGTATGTCTCTGGGAATGGTTGGAAGAATTCTCTCTTTTAGTTCAGCATCTCGAAACAAGCGCGGGGCAGACTTTCAGCCAGAATCCTCTTCTCTCTGCCTTTTACTTCATTTAGCTCATGAACGCTGCTGCCCCGCTGGGCACTGCCAACGCTGGAGGCTCCCGTGGCAGGGTGCGTTTTCTCCTTGTTGATGGCTGTTTCGCCCCTTCATCGTGAAGAGGCTATAGCACGTCAAGGGCTATACTGAGCTCTCCGTAATCCACTCAGGTGGTCTGAGAGCAATATGCATCATAAAAACCCAAGTCAGAAAGCAATCTGAAGAGCAAGAAGTGTGTGCATATAGGCTCTTCTTTTAAGACAGTATCCCATTTTTTTCTAGGGCCGATTTATTGCTTTTGAACCTACTGAACCATGATGAAACCTAAATTCAGCATGAATTTATGAGGATGGGAACATACTTGCTTCGTTTTTCAAGTTTTTAAATGCCAGTACCTCAGTATTTTATAATATAAATATACTATATAATATAGTATTACATCTATTTATAATGTAACTATATAACAGTTTAAACATATTCTATTTTTTTATCTAATGCTTCAAAATTATTTTTTAATTTGGTATAAGAAAATTAATTCCATAAATGTATAAACTGAGGTAATTGCTTCCAATTATTAATATTAGCCTTGAAGAGGTAAATTTTTATTTCCCCTTTCATCGTAATTCCATTAAAGCATCAACATGAACTACTGTGAATTAATAATTTTAGATGATTGTTTTAAGTAATAATTTTTTTCCTCATTTTTTAGAGAAAACTATCCTAATGAGAGGTGATATATGTTACCTCAACATGCAGTGAAAGGTAAGAAGTAAATTTCAGATGTATTTATTAGGTAAAAAAAAAAAAAAGAATTCTGATTTCCTCTTTTGGTTGCAAACATTCCTGATGCTACCTGGAAAAGCCACGTGACGAAAATAGCACTATAAAAGGAAGATGCTGTCCCATTAATGTTTGTAAAATGTTTCACGGTACTCTCCAACAACTTTCATAGTTGTATTGAAAATGTAAAAAACACATTGAAATGCATTTCCACTAAAAATTAGTAAAGCCATCATTTTAGTCATCTGTAATTTACTACTTCTAATTAACAAAACCAGAAAACTTTCTCTGCTTCTCAAACAATCTTTGCTATAATGGAATCTCATGTTATCTTTACGACAGAGGCAATAGGCTGTGACTGCCAGTATGATGTACAACTAAAGCATATTTTTCAAATCTTAAGGAAGGGCACATTTGATGGGTATATGAGAAGTCATGAAAACCAGCTCTGTCTGGCACTGCGAGCAGTGCATGTTAGCTTTACCAGCCCGGCTAATTAATTGCATTTAGGGCATACCTGCCCTACTTCTGCCATCCGAGCCATTGCCTGCCCGGCGCTGTCGTCTGCAGGATTAGCCTGGGCGTCTCAGGCAGCCCACAGCGCTTGCCGCACACGTTGCACCGAATGTGTTAGCAGAAGAGCTGAGCTGGGGCTAAATTAGCGTTTCTGCTCTGAGGTTTCTGACAGATTGTTAAAAGCATTTCATTTACACATATATACTCCCATGCATGCTTTAGAGAGCTATAGTGACAGTTTGGGTTTTAATAGCTGATGAATTAAGGGGCAAGAGATAATCAGAGAGTCCATATTCACAGCTTCTGGGATGTACCACTGCCATGCTCTTTTTTGCCAATATTACAGTCTCGTTGGCTTTGTGGCAGTTGTTTTTTAATTATAAGGTACCTAAAGTGTAAGGTATTTAGGACCACAAAATAATACAAGCTGCACCCCCAGCAAGCTGAACTTCTGATACATTATCTTGCTTTTTTTCCCCCTGAACGCAATTCTGCAGTGTTATCTCAGCAGTCCGTGAGTCAGGCTCCTTTCTTCCTTTTTTTCAGTGGTGCCTTTCTGATACCGTGACAAGCAATCTGTGAAAAATGTGGAACTGATAAATGAAAAAGAAATTGTTTACAGATAAGCCTGCTTCATACTTTGCTGTTTTACCAGAACAAACAAAATAATTACTTCGTGAGCTTGAGAAAGAGTGTAGGGGTTTGGGTTCCTGAAAAGTAGATTTACAACAAAGTAGGAATCACTGCATTAAAGCACACATTACTACGAGAGAAATGGGACCTGCACTACGTTATTGTAAACCTCAGCTCTTTGTTAACAGTAACTGTTAATTAATCACTCAGAGCCAAGGAGTCTGACCAAGACCTTTTGGTTTGGTGTGTTGCTAATCTGGATGGCATAACGTGTGTCTGCATTGCATGGCACGGCTCCAGATTGCCTGTCCCAGTCTCTTGCCCGGTTAGCTTCCCAAATCTTCCTTTTCCATCCAAATTTAGGAAAAAATAGTTAACAAGCAGCATTGACATAATCTAAATTTTCAGATGTTCAGATGTTTCCAATCCATCTGCTAATCCAGGTCCTCTTACAGAACTAGTGTGAACAGTTTAAGGAAAACTGCCCTTTCCCTTAGGAAAACATTCTGGAAGTAACTATCTCAAGGCTGAGCCACGTGGATGGGTCACGCATTTTTTTCCTCACCTACTTCTGTGCAAAGACAGCCCAGCTAAAATAGCCCTGAAATGGTTCAGATTAGCTCAACTGCCTGTGCACTGCAGGAGATGAAAAGCAATTAAATGATCCATTAATAGATTTGGCTTGTAATTAAAAACTTACTTGACTATGACTATGAGGCTGTGTCTTAAAATGCAGCTTAGCTTAAGTAGCTGAGCCCTAAGATGCTTTGGTGGTGATGTGGCTTTCTGAATCCGGCAGAGACATCAGTGCTGCTGCTGGACATTGGAAAAGCAGTTATTTCTTGTCCAGTTGTGTCCCATACCTCATCCACCACTGCCTGCTGGGTTCTTGCCTCTCTAAGGCCATCTTGGATAAAAATCCCAACTCGTTGCACCATCTTCTTGGGGTGGTGGAAAGTAGGATCTATTTCTTAGGACGTGTGTCTGTAGAGCATGATAGGCTTATACAGAGCTGGAAGGAACACTACCTCTAATGATACACTGATGCTCGTATCATTATTCCAGCTCTGTATGATAACTCATGACTTCCCACCACAAACACGCATCATCCTGTGTTTACGAGGCAGCAGCAGCAGCTCCCAGGATTTCAAAGCCCATTGACTTCTTGGTTTCATTTTATCTGCTGCTTTGTACTTCTGAAGCTCTCCAGGGACTGATGTCAGTTGTTCGCAGCAAGGGCTGCCTTGTTTTCAATCTTCTGTTGCGAGAAATGTCAGTATGGGAGAGCCTGTGCTTCACTGGTGCTGCTGTGTGATTTAGCAGGGGTCTGCAGCCAGGAGCCTGCTGCAAGCCGGAGCGGCTGGCCCACGGCAGGACCTGGCAAAGGAACATCGCCAGCCATTGCTACTTTTAGGCTGACACATTTTGTTTCACCCAAGACACTGCAGAGCAATTATTTCTATGGCCTTTTTTTTGTTTCCTTTGGCTGCTTTATTGTAGAAATTCCATCCATTAAAAAAAAATAAAAATAGACAAAAAGAATTCCTTTGAAGCTAACCGATGGTATTCTAGTTTTAACAGAAAATGAGTGCTTGGTGGACTGTTGACAGCAAATAATTTATTCATTGAATTTAGCTCTTTCATGTTTCCTAGTTGCCAGTAAACAGATGATGACAATAAGATCCAGAAATGTATGTGTCGGTCATATGCAAATCAGTAGAAGAGTATTTTATGTGGACAAACAACAGCTCAGGGATTGATCTGACCATGAACTGTGTAGTGCAGGACTGCTTGCATGTTTAATATTCTCAATTACTGTGAGTTTCACTAGAGGCACAGGTACCCTGCATTCTTTTCATGAAGGGTTAAGTGTTAATTTTAGGAGCAGGGCCTGATGCAGATAGATGTAGCTGGAGAATCAAGCTTAGTTGCCAGAATGATATGCTGAAATACCAGCAATTGCTAAGTGAACATTCATATGCCAAGATTGCTTTTTACAGTGAGTCTAAAATAATGCACCTCAATTAAGTTTTAAGTGATTTTTAAAGTATTAAATGCTTAGCTTCTATCAACATGACTACAGCACCATGATAAATGCAATGTTTAACACTGCTGTTAATAATGAGAGAAGTGTGTTATTACTGGTGCTATGGTTGATGGGACTTTTATTACTGAGATTTTTAAGAATTGGCTAGATAAAAGCCTGTGGGGAATGATTTAGGTATGGATGATCTTGCCTTAGCACAGAGGAATAGACTTGAGAGGTCTCTATTTTCTGGGAGTCTCTCTGCAAAGAAGAGGTTTGTATACAACAGGTCAAATTACAGAAAGCCTGGATGTGATGGTCCAAGCAAACCATGTTGAAATTATTAGTAAAATCAGCCTTGAGTGTCCAGTCGGGCTTAGGATCTGCAGAATGACTGCAGACTATTAAGGCAGAACAAAAGCTGGGCCCTGCTCCAGTGAATTCAGTCTTATTCTCAGGTCATTTGCAAGGCTCTTGATGAACTTTTCATGCCTTTGTAAAAAAAACAATCTTGGCCAATTAAATAGGATGAGTTTTGCATGTAAAGTAATAACTAATACTGCCATTTGAAGGCAAAATCATTATCAAATAAATGACTCCTGCTGTTTTGATACCATATTTCTCATGCTGCTGTTATGTACATTTAATACTGATCTATCATGCCATGAAATATGCATATGGCACTGAATATGTTCACCAGGATTTCTCAAAAGAACAATTTTCTACAGAGTACTTAAAAAATACAGTCTGAAATAATTTTGTGGCTCCTGGCTTGGAAGAAGGGACAGACTTTTTATTTCATAGAAGATTAATGTGTAGTCAGAAGGAAGAGAGTGCTTATATTTGGATCATTCTTCACAAGCAAAAGGCTGACTTTGTTTCACAGTGATTGCCTTTGTCTGATAAATAGTTCCTGGTTGAAATGGAATACGTAAATATTTAGGGACATAAATAACTCAGTCATGGTAATGACTTGTAGACAGTGATATATCAATGCCATTATGGAAATTTGTGTCCAGCATCATAAACAAAAGCTAAACCGTGTAACATGGGAGGGTATTTCTGTATAAGGATTCCAGGAAGCAAAAGTTTGTATGTGTATGCTGCAGATTAGCCCAAATTTCCAAAAGTGAGGTATTATGAAAGAAACTGGTTCTGCAAATACGTGTACTCAATCTGTTCAGACCTGCCCTGAGGCTGCTCTGAGTATGGCTGCAAGAGGACAGAATAGGGATAAGCTTTTAATATATAAGTAGTATCAGACTGGTGAAGAACTGTCCCAGGGAGAGATGGTAACAGGTAGTATCAGCTTAGTGGGAAAGTCCCTTGAGCATCTGATGCTTAGAGCTGACCTGGGCTGGCTTTGTGCAGGTGAAGTAAAACTATGGGCAAAACGAGAACAGAGGTGGACCTGGGTGTCTGCCAAAAAATGGGCTGGCTTGTCGGGCTGGGGAGGTGGGAAGGGGCTTGCACTCCTTCATGGAGGACGGGATGTCATGGGGCTGGCGACGAGACTTCTGCACTAATCATCCACTGGAAACAAGATGTCGACGACACATGTATTTTTGGCTGAGATTGATTGATTGAAAGCTGCTGTTGTGCTGTTGCTGTGAAAAGGCTAGGGCTGGCCCAGCAACAAAATCTGTCCGTTAGGGACAGACATCAGAGGTATTGCAGGTCCTTGTGAAACCTGCATACAAATTTAATCACTCATGCATAAGAAATTCCAAGAAGTGGGGCAAAGAGTGTTTAAAACTCTAATTTCAGCTTTCTGATTTATGGATATTCTGTGAATTGCATGCACGGTGACCCTGCCTTCTCACATTTCTTAACTTCTGGTCCTTGATTTTTGTAAATGTTGGAATGTTTTTAGCACAGGATTTGTTATTTGTTTATGTTTTGGGTGGAAATGTATGCAATGTCTTTAAATGCATGTTACCATCTGGAAACAGGGATGAGAGCCAAAAAAACACAGCCGGCTCTCTTAAAAACTCCAGCCAGGGCTTTTCAAATCACATCAAGACTTACTGATTTATAGGATACACAATTGTTGAATATTGTGAAGCACATGGAGCCTGAGGAATGATGAACTTCAGATGAGATTTTATAGGTTCTCCAGGGATACGGAAATTAAAGTGGCTCCTCTACCCTGTTCAGCAAACTGTGTGCACTGGGTTCAGACAAGTATTACTGACTAAGTGTGACCTCCAAAGATTCCTGGTTATACTTGGGATGTACTTTCACATTTCCAACAGCCACTGAGGACTCTTTTTCTTGTCAACGAAACTTCACTCTCCACTTCTCAATGAAAATTTAACAGGGAACCCTACTGATATATACATCTTCCTGAAGAAAGCCCCCCCCCCCCTTCTTGTTCTGAGAATGCTATCATCAGAATATATGAAGTGCCTTAAAAAATCACAACTATTTTATTAAATAGAATAGCTAAAAGACAATAAGAAGAAAACAGCATTTATTTCAACTTAACTTAAAATTATGTCTGCATTGTTTGCCAGAAACTGTAAACATTGTGTGGAAAATCCCATAGCTAAAGAAAATGCAAAGAATGTATCTTACAATAGTGCACTGCTGGAATAACACTGCTTGAAGTGCGTCACTGTGATGGCTTTTGACTTACCAGAGCTCAAGCAGTTTAGATAGAAGACTAGATCTCTTCAGGTTCATAGGTCTGTCTTTATGTGGAGCAAAGGAATACATCTTACTTTTTCTGTAAAAGCGATGTTTAACTTCAGCGCGTTGCTAATTTATTCATATGCCATGTTGCCTTTCCTCTCCAGTGAAAGCAGCATGTGCTCACCTTCCAAATATGACTATGTGCTGTAGGAGACTGTGAAGAGGTATGTATGCAGTGTTCTTCAGGAATTTCTGGGCTTTTTCTTCACGTGCCTTTGTTTTTCTTCTCTGAAGGGAATGAGCAGCTTTGAGTTCAAATAGCCAATTTAATTTGCTCTCCCTGCCTATGCTGTTTGGACAAAGCTTCTTTTCTTTTTTTCCCCTGCAATTGTGATAACCTTAATAAGGAATCCCTGCATGAGCATAGGGAACTGTGACAAAGCAGCTCCAAACAAAAATTAATTAAAACCCCAGCTAAAAAAGTCTGACTAATGTTTTTTTTATTGCAAACTTCTTCCCCATAAAGGAGCAGAATGATGGTGTCGGCCAGAGAAAGCGCATCATGGGGATGGGGACTGGGATGTGAGATGTCTTGCTGGAAATCTATTTTACCCAATAATTTGCCATCCTTCTCTTCCCTGTCAAATGGCAGCCTCTGCTTTCCTCCAGGATTCATGCAGAAGCCCATGCAGCAGCATGACCTGAGTTGTACCGTATGTGAACATGAACGTAAACAGTCATGCCAGAGATGGGAGGGCGAAGTCACAGCACTCCCACCATGGCTGGAGTCTCACACTGAATCAGGGACAACTGATTCTTGGCCAAGTACAAAATCAAATATAAAGCTCTGAATTTTCAATGTCTGCAGCTCAGTGAGGCCTGAAAACATCTAAATGCAATTTTACCAATATTAATAAACATGATTTTTTATCAATCATATTTATATTACCATAGTAATTGAGTGTATAAAAATCTTCAATGTGGCAATCCTTGCAAGACCTCCAAAACATAAGGGGGCAATTTATTTGTATTATACAGTTGGACAGTCAAAGCCAAGGGGCTGTTTGTCCTAGGTGATAGAGAATGTCTGTGTGATCTTCCACGGCCACTGAGGAGCAAGCTTGCTGGGACATCTGGATGCAAGGCAGCTCAGATCAGAAATGCTGTAGTCATCCAAGAAGATGTAGCCTCCCAGCAAGGGGGAACCTCTCCAGCACAGTACTAAGCTGATATCTTCAGCTGAGTTAGAGCATGAGGTGTGTTCGTGTGCGGGACCCCTCTGTTGCCATGGGTAAACTTCTCTGTGCCCAAAGTCTGAAAATCTGTGTAATCCCAGGCTCCTCCAGACCCCAGTCGTGGAAGTAACCTGAATCATATGGAGCAGCTGTGACTGCATCTTCATAACCCACCGTCTGTGTCTCCAAGCAACAAGGGCACATCTTCTGTGGAGGTAAACCAAAACTGCAAGGGACACAAAGTAGAGTAATTTTTAAAACCATCTTTCTCGTTCAGCAGTGGTCTCTGCCAAAGAAGGGACAGTTTCCTCTTGGATGTAGAACAGACCTTCACTTTGTTGTCCAGGGGAGTGGCAAAGAGCCCATCAGGGAGTTAACGTCAATGTCCCTTGCCTTGGGAGCAGTCCCATCCATCAGCACTAAGCCTTTTCTTTGTCAAAAACCTCCGTGCCCATGCACAGGAAGGTCCAGCATAAACATTCTGCATGGCTGTTCCCCTGCTTTTACTCTTTGTTCTCCTAAGTATAGGGGTTTTTTTGTGGGGTTGTATTGCTACCACAATTGATGGTGAGATTTCAACACATGCAAATGCTGCAGCTAGTGATAATTTAGGTGGTGAGGGTATTGACAGCTGTGCAACCACAGCAGCATGGCTGTCAGCGTGGGCTCTTCTAAACCTGACATAGGAGATGATTTCGATGTGTTCAGGTTTCCTTTCAGTTGGCACCTGTCTACCCTTGGTATATCTGTTACATACTCTTTCTGTATGTTTTCCTTTGCTGCTTTGCATTTTCAGTCCTAAAATAGCCAGCCACTGTCTAGTGAGTCTCAGCCTAAAAGTACTCTGAACACCAGAAGCAGACACATGAGTTGTGCAGGGAAAGGAGGATGAAGAACAATACTGAAGAGTCTGAAATTTTCTCCTGTAGGATAACCCCAGGTCTTAAAGATACCTTGTTCCCCAGAATGACAATGTCTCTGTAAAAATGTGTTTGCATTGGTGTTTTTTACTAAAAATGTCATGAAATTGAAATACATCCCTTTGCTCTAATCATTTATATTGTAAAAACAACCATTGTGTCTCACGTATCAAGACAAGGTGCTTAATATTGCTTTCTTTAGCCAACAGGGAGTTTTTTTTCCATTGCCTTTGCTGCAGAGAGCTGACCATATTTCTGATGGATTTAAACCGGCAGGTGTGTGTTTTGGTTGTTCAATTCACACTCTGGTATTTATAGTTTCTGTTAGACTAATAATGAATCTTTGAAGAAGCCCATCTGTTAAGCTGCACAGTCACAACTTTGAAGACTTTAATTTCTCTTGAATTGCAGTGTTCTCAGCTGCACAATGAAAGACATCTTTTGATCAGTCCACAGCATTATAACTTCTCTGCCAGGCTTATTGTACTTACAAATGTTCTGATTCGTATGCTCGTGGTGCTTAGGATCTGCATTACAGAGTAACCAGTGTGAAAGCGTCACAGATTTGCCTGAGACCAGCTGAGTTAAAAACAGGCAAAAGAAGGTGGGTGAAAGTTCCTTCTGATGGCTAGGCTGTTCTTGCCTCACCCAGCTGACAGGAGTGGCCCTTGATAAATTTTTGCTAAGATTGAGGAAAATGTGGCATGAAATGTTTCATGAAGACATGAAAACATGTCAAGGAAAACAAAAATTACAGCATAGCTGAGGCTGGAAGGGCGAGGATGCATTGCTGGCTCATGGTCAACTTGGTGCTCACCAGCACACCCCAGGTCCTTTTCTGCAGAGCTGCTTGCCAGCTGGCTGGGCTCCAGCCCATACTGGTGCATGGGGTTGTTTCTCCCCAGGTAGAGGAATTTACACTTCTCTTTATTAAATTTCATGGGATTCCCATCGGCCTGTTTCTCCAGCCCATTGAGGTCCCTTTGAATGGTAGCACAACCCAAATCTCTTGGACCCATCTTCCCTCCAGGTCTGTACCCCATGGGACTCTTTCCAAGCAGGTCACTGAACAGGCTAAAATGAGGAACAGCTGCTGACCTTTCTTTTAGATGTACAAAGTTTGTGCCGTGTAAAAGGTTTAGGTTCAGCTCTAGTTAGAAGTCCCCAAAATGCTAGATAGCAGCTCCAGGGAATATCAATCACAATTCCCTCAAGAAAGGAATTTTGTTCCTGTTGTCATTGGGTCTCTTTCTAAAGTCCTGACTGGTTTTACACTCTTTTTTCAGGCATCTGCCAAACAATGCAATGTCTGAAGAGCTTCTGACTCATGGGGTGAAGTCTGACACTGGGCCAGGGTGAGAAACTGGGGAAAGTCTTATGTGGGAGTCTGTGGGTTGCTTCCTTTCTTGGAGGAAATTTCAGGTTATTTGCACTATGTTGTAAAGGTGGAATCATAAAATGGGAAAATGGACGTAGTTAAAATTGACGTTGCTTTGCCCAGGCAGAGGTAGGTTGCAGGAAAAAATTAAACTGAACACTTTGAGTAAGTCTATACAATTCCAAATGACATTTGTTTCTACATTTCCCTAAAGTAAATTAAAAGAAAAATAAGTACCAAGTAAATGAGATGAAAACATTTTGGTTTAGCCTCCATTAGATGTTTTAGTTGACTGGCAATGAATTTATAGTTTTTTTGCTGAAAAAAAATCTCTTATTTTAACTTTTTTTTATTTAGTTAATGATCCAAAAAAATCAATTATTCCTAAACTTCTCATTTTTCTTCAAAAACTGGGGATGGCTGAAAAAGGGAATCAGATATTTATGAAAATATCACAGTGATTTTTTTTTTTTACTTGGAAGTATTAAAAACCTCATGTGATATAGATCTAATTAACTTTAAGAGGGCTTAAATTTTACTGTGATGAGCACTATGGAGATAAAAGACTTGGAAAGACAAGAGATAATACAGGTTTTCACAGATTTTTTTTTAAAAAAGCCAAGGTTCTAGTACAACTGGTGTGGACATGCAAGATGTCTGTTACCTGTTGAATGTGATGGGTTTGCTAAAGAAAACTGGCAAGTGAAGCATAAGAACTACAGCATCAGAGCTGGAAAAGAGATTGCTTCTCTGCTGTACTCCTTGCCTATGAAGAAATGCTCTATTTCTCTTTCAGACCATTTATTGTGTTGTACAGTCCAATTTTTACTGAATATTCTTTTGCTTCCTTTGGGAGACTGACAGACCGACTAATCCCCGTGTCCCCATGACTTTTTTCTTAAAAGTCATCTCTACGTTTCCTTTCTTCTGTTACTTATCATTGTATCATCAACGATTCATCTCCTTCATTTAAATAGTGTAAGTAAGTCTACCCAGCTAAATTTGCAGAGCCATTTATTTAGGGGTTCTGCTTTATCAATTGGTGTTAAGCGTAGTTCATCAGGTGATCCTTTTCAACAGTGTGAATTAGAGAAATCCCTCAAATCCCTCAGATTTCATCTCTGCCAAGCTAAATTCTAACATTTTTCTTTTGTAATATTTTAAAATTCCTCTTCAAGCAGCTCATTTGAAAAATAATTTGAAACATAGGATTTCTCTACGTGCATATGAAAGGTATAATCTGTCCAGACAATACCCACATGAAAAGTTACACAAGGATCTTTTCCTGTAATTATATTTCATCTAAGAGTTTTTCCAAGATACTCCAGAAACACAAAGTAACTTTGCACATCTTTTGCCATATTTTTTAACTCCTTCTAAGCATTTTCCAAATGATCTTTCTACAAGTCTTTCCCCTCTAATCATGTTATCCAACAGAGGTATGTTCTGCAATTTTCAACTCTATGTCAATGCATGTATTTTATCTTTCTAACCCTTTCAGGTACTGTCTTTTCTCTCCCTTATGTTCTCAATCACCTTTTGAGACATAAACTGACTTCCACAGACATTTGGATGCACGCAGACTGCTGACAACCTACCTGCCCATCACCTTTTCTTATTGCTGATAGTAAAAATCTTGGTGTTATATTGTGATTTTCTCTTTTGCTTATTTTCCACACTTTCTGTCGCAGCCATTTTCCCTTACCTACTAAGTATGAGGTATTTTTCTTTGGCTTATCTTTTACTAACTTTTATTACCTGTCGTACTCTGTATCCTGGTGGGAGGGTGGGGAATAGATAGTCGAGCATTGGGATTACCCAAGTTTTGCTCTAAGAAGGTAGAGAGACAGAGGAACCAATACAGAAGCCAGTAACGAGAGCCCTAAATAAGATCTTGACACAGATGGGTTCAAATTCTTGTTAAAGCAGAATTTGTGTCTGTCCAGACACTTAACCCACCAGGGACTTAGTTCCCATGCTGAAAAGCGAAGGCTTTGGGAGTCTCAGTACCTCACATTGCAGAGCGCTTGGCCCTGTAGTAACAAGTAACCTCATGAGGAGTGATGGAAAGCATCGGGCTCTCTGAGCACTGCCTCTAACACTTCTGGGGTCCTGCAGGAAAGAGAGAGATCAGCAGGGGCATATATACACGCTCCAGTCTCTGGTCTGGAAAAGTCCTGCAAGGTAAGCAAGGAGTCTTTGTCCTGTTTTTTATTACTCTCAGAGATGCAATGGTTCTTCTAGAAATATTTTAAGGTTTTTTAGGATATATTTTACCTGGCTCCACTGCTCAGTTTCGACAACAACAAAAGAAGAAAATAATAAAATCTTTGTTGAGAATATTCTGTCTTTAAGTGCCACATCAGAAATCCAGTGACATGCTTTAGCAGAGCTTCTGCTCAAGTCTCACCTTGAAGGGAGATACCTCAAGACCAACCTTATAGCTTCTCAGAATCATGGAAAATACAACGGAAAAATAGATGGGGTCACTTTCAGAGAGGGACTGCTTCTCTGGGCTATTTTTTGTCATAGTTCTCACTTCCAGGGAATTGAACTCTTTGTGAATGTAGTGGGTTGACCCTGGTTGGATGCCAGGTGCCCACCAGAGCCGCTCTATCACCCCCCCTCCTCAGCTGGACGGGGGGAAGAAAATATAACAACAGGCTCGTGGGTCAAGATAAGGACAGTTTAATAAAGTGATAGCAAAGGTTGCGCGTGCGAAAGCAAAGAGAAAACAAATGATGTTATTCTCTACTTCCCATCAGCAGGCGATGTCTAGCCACTTCTCGGGAAGCAGGGCTTCAGTACGCATAGTGGTTGCTCCGGAAGACAAAATGCCCCCCCTTCCGTCTCCCTTTACTTAGCTTTTATATCTGAGCTGACGTCATATGGTATGGAATATCTGTTTGGTTGGTTTAGGTCAGCTGTCCTGGGTATGTCCCCTCCCAAGATTTTGCCCTGCCCCAGCCTGCCATTGGGGGGGGGGCAAAAATGTTGGAGAGACAGCCTTGATGCTGTGCCAGCATTGCTCAGCTGTAGCCAAAACACTGGTGTGCTATCAACACCTTTCTAGCTACTGATGCAGAGCACAGTGCTATGAGGGCTGCTATGGGGAGTATTAACTCCATCTCAGCCAGACCCAATACAGTGAAATAGGCTGCCATCAGCAATATATGGCATATATGTATGGCATATATATATCCAGGCTGGTGCTCTGATCCAGATAGCAAGTGAGGGCTGCGCTTTCCCATTGGTATGGGTTATTACCTGATGATAAACTAACTTGGATCTCTGGTCTGAATTTTCACAGGTGTTTAAGAGAACAGGGACATCCAAGCTCAAAATCGACTACATGGAGTTCTTATAAAACATAAAACTTAGTGTCAGATGCAAAAATTCTGTTCTTTTCCATCTCCTCTCTGCTGCCATCTTTTAAGGTTTTCTTTTGGAGGGCTATTCTTCTATGGTTATAAATATTCCTATATGTATAGGGTTGCTTTCAGCTATTTAGCCTTTTTTTCTCAAAAAATAGCATCTCAGAAGGTCCTTATGGACTGAAACAATTTAATGACCTCTTTAAGAAGGTCTTGTTCAAAACTCTGTAGCATTCTGCAACTAACCCACTAATGTTATAATATTTATAATAAATTCAGCATCAACAATATCTTTGGCAACATACAGGGAGCAAAAGCCAAGTGGTTTATGTACCTGAAATTTTATAACCGGGTCCAGCCAGACATAGTGTACATCTATGGCCTACTAAAAAAAACCAAAACAAAGAGCAACAGTCAGGTCTTTGGCTGGCATAAGTCAGTGCAATTTCATAAAACCATCAATTACACTCTTTCCCTGACAACCTGACTCATTTGTACCCTCAGTCAATGTCAAGGAGTGAAGCTGACACCAAAGCTAAAAGAACTTTCTGGCTTGAAAACTTTTCTTTCTAATTGACTGAAATTTCTATACTATTGGGCAAATTCTTTTGGTAAAATCTTAGTCCACATTTCAGCAAACATGAAGCTCATTAAAGCTCCACTATCTTCAACAGGAAAAAGCAATGCTCAAATTGATAGCGGTGAAGGATCGAGTCTAGGCAACCACTATGAAATCATAATATTGAAAGTGGGAGATCTTGGGTAATGCACTGTGCTTTATTTCTCTTGCATACATTTAATTGATAAGGTGAAATCATTAGTTGTGAATTTTTTATCGACTTGCTTTAATTCCCTTTTAGTTACATTTTAGGAATTATTCTTTCAAGAATGTTTTCCTTTACTTTATAAAATTTGTTTTAAACCTTAACTTGTCCTGGGGCATACCTGTTTGCGGTCTGTAACTTAATGTCACTGCCTCGTGAAAAACGGCTGTAATGTGGATGTTTGCTAACACACCAAATTGCTATGTTCAGAAGGGTTAGTTGAAAGCCTTAAATTAACATAACAACATACAGATGGCCTTCAATAAAGAGCAATAAAAGGGTTGTGGTTCAAAAGTAATTTATGTCTGAAACTGTTGTCCTTGGCAACACACCTACACGCTTTGTCTGGAGAATGTGTTACTGTTTTGTCTGCCAGAAGGGAAAAAAAGAATATTTAATGAAAATAAAAGACAAAATATATTATTATAAAGGGGAGAGGAAATAATCTAGATGAACACAGTATTTCAATATTTTTGTTAATCCTGATCAAGAGTTATCATAGAAGTATCTGGTATGTCTTAACTCTGTATAAGAGATGTTCTATCTTGAGATGAGAGGATAAAAAAATTGGGCCTTTAAATAATGTCCCCACAGGAACATGTCTTGAGGTGTTTCTAGATATCCTTTATCTCTTTTAAGATGGAAATTCAGGGCTGCTTTCCCCAGTTTATAATTTTATAGCCGTCAATTTTCTTGTACAAGCCACAGGACAAAACATTGAAAGTCATATAAAAAATAATGAAAGAAAAAAAATAAAATCATGAGCACTGTGGTGGCTAGGAAAGGTTATTACTGGAGCTGTTTGATAAGAATATGCTCATTGCATTTTTTTACCTGGAAATGCCACTGTTTCTAGACTGGCACATACATAAATATTTACCATGTGCTCCTGATAGCCATGTGATAACTCTGTCTTGAAGCATGACCCCATCACCTGTGCTCTGCCCACCAATTACAGCTGCTTCTACTATTTTAAAATGCCTCAAAAACTTTCCAGCAGACCCAAACCAGAAACATAAATAGAAATCTTGTTTGTATTCTCTTTTTTCCCAGTCCCTTTGCCACTACACTACTTGCTCTCTCTCCTCCCATCTGAGCAATTCCAGAGGTTTAAGGCTCACATTTCTGACTGGGTTTTCACAAATATTTCTTTCTGGGCATGCAACTTGCAGTGAATACATGAATCCCAGGACCGAGGCCTTTTCTTGAGGATCTCCAGACATGCACTCTCCTGCAGCAGCAGAGGGACTTCTCCTGTGGGACCTGGAGCTGCTTGGGAGGCCAGGGCAGCTTTTCCTTTTCTTACTAGACAAAGTGTGGGAGCAGAGAGGAGGACCTACATGGGAAACCCAGAGATCGGTTGCTTTGTAGAGAGCATTTCTGTAACCACCAAAAATAACGTTCAACAACTAGGGAGTAACAGGAGAAATACTTGCTTACAATGAGGAAGGCATTGTGGATTCCCTCCGTTTTTAAAAGAAACAATTTTTCTTCTGGGTCTGGACAGTTCTTCTAAGCAGACCTTAAGTAAGCTACATGCATTAAGGTGCTTCTGAAGTTGACTTTTTTTGGACTGAAATTGCAACAGAACCAGGCAAAGGGAATCTGACCACCAACTGCATTCCCACAGCCATACCATATAATCCCTCTTAGGCATTTGTGTGTATATTGTGCTATGAATACATATTTCCAACATATCAGGGATTATTCTGCACCCATTCTGTCCTAAAATTAGTTTGGATCTTGTTCCTTTTGCACCAATCATACCAGACTCTCTATGCTCTAGCACGCACTTAGGAAATTTCATCTTATTTCCAGCCTAAATGCATTCACAATCTATTTATAGTATCTATTTATCTAGGGGTTTTTTTGTTTTTTTTTTTCTTCTTTTTTTTCCTCTGCTAGTATTATCTTTTAATAGAAACAGCTCTTCTCCTCCTGTACTTACCGAGGATGATCACATCCTCTTTTCACCTTTTATGTTTTGAAACTGAACAAACCTGTCTCTACTGGTCTCTTTTCATGTGACCAACTCTCTTTACCCCCAAACTTTCTAGTAACCTGTTTTCACACTAGTCCAAGTTAACAGAGAAACAACAGTCATACTTGTAAATAGTGTTGAATGGTAGTCTTGATTATTTGCCTCCTTGAACTCTGAAATGAATGTATGCATTGAAAGGAATAATAGTTCAAAACTTGTTGGAAAATGCTTAACTACCAAATAAATCAAACACAGAGGGATCCCTTTAATCTATATTGCAAAGTTGAGAGGAACTGCAAATCAGCAAATTTTGGAAACGACTCTAATAAAGGACAGGTTTGGGGAAATGCGTGGCTTGCTTATGGTCTGAGTAATTTCACAGTCTAATTAAAGAATTTTTAAAGGAAATATTATAGAATCCACATTTAATCAAACAATCAATCAATAAAGTAATCAACATTCTGAAGTCTTAGAAAACTGTCATCAGCAAACAAGTGATGAAAATTTAGAAAGGGACAATTAGCAATTAAGGATTAAGTAAACATAAAATCCAAACCATGCTGTTAATGCTTGCTTATCAGAGGAAAATTAATGGATTAAAATTCTATTCAAAACTTTTAAAATGCTTTAGAAATGTATGCAACTCTTTCCACTTAAAATGAATTTTCACTGAAAATTAAAATTGAAACCAAACTACAGAAGATTTAAGTCTCCAGGTTTTCATTTTACATTTTGTTTTTCCCTGTCCCCTCTCTGATTAACCTTTAAAATTTCCCTGCTACAATGAAGGTAGTTGAAAGAGAAACAGATGAGTGGAAAGAAAAATCTTTCCCCCCTGCAGCCTCCAAATTTGAGACTGAAAGTTTATTGATGAAAAGTACAAAAAAATCTTTTTTTTTTATTAATTCATTAACTTCATTTAAACTTGTGACTTTCCTAGCGTTACTAGTCCAATCAGTTATAGCAAGAAGGTGTAAACAATTCAGTTAACCTTTATTTTGTTCAGCATGTTTGAGCGAAACAGGAATCCATGTAATAGATTAACTTCACAAGTCACACATTAATGACCATTTCTAATTTAATTTTAGCTTCTTTTTTTTTTAATTACTTTTAATTGAAACTTTCAGAAGCTCAGTCTTTCGTTTCCTCATGGAAGTCAGAACAGTATGAAATTGTGCTGTCTTCTGGGAGCTCCAATAAAATCAGCTTTATCACAAAGAAATTTTAACCAAAACAAACTAGCAGTGAAAGATTAATCTTGAAGAAGTCCTCCTTGTTCCCCTAAACAGCATTCCCATGGGAGAATTGTCCCTGGGAAAAGGTTCACAAAAGATGTCCCAGATGCCTTCCAGAGGTAATATCAAATAAAAATGCAGTGGAAATAGGGGAGATGATAGACTGGCCTGGATCAGCTGCATCGCCCCGAGTGCAGGGTGCCAGGCAAAAGAGTGGACATGTAGGAACAGAGCCAGGACTTGATGCCTTCGGACAGAAGTGGGTGTCTCTGTGGTCCTGGGAGGAGCGAACAATTCCCTGTACAGTGGGAGCAATTCAGAGCACTTCCCGTGAGGGTCCTTGGGGAAAAGGTGCTCAGGCTCTTCAGCAGCTGTGACAGGAGCCTGAACAGCCTTTCCAGGCAGGGGTTAGCCTTGGGGAGTGTCTTCAGTGGCCCTCGGCTCTGTCCTTTGGAGACAGAGTGACTCTGGGAGGTTTGCTGAGCACGGAGGCTGGGGAGGGTGAGTGGCAGATCGCCTGGGGGAGCTGGAGGTGGGATAGGGTCTCCCAGGAGCGGCCCCTAAACCAGCCTGGGGCACAACAGCACCTTCCCCTCTCTCTGTTTGAAGAACACCTGAAGCTGTCTGTGCTTTAAGCCTGGGGTGGCTGAAAGAAGAGTATTCATTGAAAACTCTCTTTTGCTGCATTTTTATTCCCACAGCTGCTTTGTCTTTATTGCCACCCTAGCAGCTACTCATTATTTGGGTGAGGAGGGAGACTATTCTTGACCTCAGTCTCTCCCAGTTCACATACCCTTAGAGCTGATAATGTCTGTAATTATCTTCCGTGGTTTGTTTTAACAGCTTCTGCATTTTTCACTTGCCCTGTATCATCCTCCATCTCCTTCCTTTCCTCTTGAACATTTCCTCTGATAATTCCTGCTTATAACTCCAGGTATAGTCTGTGTCATTCATTATAGCAGAAATCCTTACCACTGTATGATTTGGCAGTGGTAACTATAGCAGTACAGTAACATTTCCAGAAAACAGGGAATAACTGCAGAACATCGTTTTGGTGGTTAGGCATTTTAGAGATTCAGCTCTAAATAAAACCCCAGCTGTCTGAAGACTCTTGATTTCCTGAACGTTAGCTGGAATCTTCCTAATGCTTTATCCCTCAAAACCTCCTGGGTCTGTGAGCTCCTTCAAGACAATTGGAAGTAGCCTTGATTCTTTTGTACTGAGAAAACTGAACTATTTTGTAAGAGGAATGTATTGATTCAAGTGCTAGTAAGGTCCCATGTGCAGATTCCCTTTTTCTCTGCTTTGAGTGGTTAGTATTTTTTAACTTTATATAAATAATGAACTTCCGTATAGCGTTCTTTCAAGAATGTGATTGTTTTCTCTTCTATTATATTTTTAAATTATTTTTAAATTATTTTAACTTCTTGGAGATTTTTTTTTTCTAGGTTGCCATGTTAGAATGTCACCTGTTGTACTAGCAAATGAAGATGATCAATAAGCCAAGAGATCTTTGAAGTACAATGACCACATCAATCAGTGGGAGGTGCAAAATGTCAAAAGCTTTCAAAAACCTAAAAGCTTTTGAAACTTATAATTCAAAGGCTATACTTTACCTACGTACCAAGAGCCACCACCCTCAGGACAGTGACACACTGGTACAACCTGACCGAAACCCCATTTGGATCCAGGGTCAAGTCCAACTACTTGGAAATGAGCTGTTTGCATGTAATTCAACTCTTTGTTGGACCCAAAGAAAGCTGCCCACTTAAGAAACACCGAATCCTCATTAGAAGGTTTTATTTAGTATAAGAACATCCTTTTAGGGCTTTTGAAATCTTAAAACTTTCCCTCTGTTGGAGTGAGTCGCCTGTCCTCACTGGCTACCTTTTTAAGTGCAAGCAAGTGTGTCTGTAGCTGTAAAACAACACATTACTGATCATTAATGAAAAACATAAGTTCTGTATAGCAAATGAATCTTTATTGTTTACCTGAAGTGGTTTTAGAGAGATGGTTAATGATTTTTCATTTAAAAAATCAAGCCTCAATA
This sequence comes from Haliaeetus leucocephalus, assembly GCF_000737465.1. Lineage (NCBI taxonomy): Eukaryota > Metazoa > Chordata > Aves > Accipitriformes > Accipitridae > Haliaeetus > Haliaeetus leucocephalus. The sequence continues at coordinate 3,126,607 of NW_010973342.1, forward strand.
TAATGTACTTTCACAACATCTTAAATGTTCTTATTTTGCCTGGGTGGTAGTTTCTGCTCATACTTTCCAAATGCAAGGACATGCATACATAAAGAAGCACGAGCTGTATCAGTTTCAGTTTAAAAGTAACATGCTTAGCAAATGTCACTCATGTCTTTGTATTACTTTTAGCTATTACACTTCAGCTGATATTAGAAATGCACTGATGTAAAATCTCCCCCTACTATTTCCTGCAAGTCATAGGATTTTTTTTAATTATCTGCATAAATGCATTTATTAGCACTGTTAACCTTTAAATAAAACTCCCATTACTGCCATCAGTCACCTAATTGGGCTTTCCTAACCTTCTTAAGCTCATTACCTGTTCCTCCATCTTTCATGGAGGAGGTGGAGAACTGAAAACTCAGCGCTGCACCCAGGGCTCAGCCAGCGGAGGTTGCCTGGGCAACCAGGATACAGGAATTGGACGTGTGAATAGTGGCAGGAGGAAAAGAAAACCTCTAAAAGAAAAAAAAAAAAAAATCCAAACCACTCTTTATAAATACTTTGCTATTTGTAAAACTGTTTGTAAGTATTCCAGGGTAGCTCTGTACGAGTGTTTGAGGAGTGAGTCGCATCTACCTTGCAATGAGAGACTGCAAGAGCTCAGGCGACAGTTTAGCAAAGGGAAGGTTAATATGATCACAGCCTAGAATTATCCAGAGAGAAAAAAAGATTTCTGATACAATGAGGCTTTCTATTATAGAAGAAAAGGTATAACAGTATCTGACAGCCAGATCTAGCTGAAACTAAATACATTCAGACTAGAAATAATGTATGCATTTTTAATCAGAATAGTGGTTAAGCTTTGAAGAAACTCACCTAAGGATTTGCCTCTCCCTATAACTAAATAATTCTCCCTTTCTAAAAGATGTTCTTCATCTTCTGCATAAACTATGGATTTCACAAAGGTATCACTCAGTATAAGTCATCAGACTGCTGTCTTCTCCAGTTCAAATAGTTCCTAACAGATTAAAGTCTGTAGGGAGAAAAGAGAGAAAAAGAAATAGTCATTAAAAAGGTATCACACATTTCTTATGATGAGTAAATACTAACGTGTTGGATCAGACCAGTACTCCAGCTAGTCTAATGGTTTTCATTTTCTACATCCTGACTGAGGTTTTTCAGAGAACAATTTTTTGCAGTAGCCAGTTCTGGCAATTCCTTGTCCCCAGAGCTTGTTTCTTTTCGGTTCCAGTGGGTGAAAGGCTGGCCTTGGCTATGGATATGGTTTACTATTTGCAGTCTTTTTCATAGCTCTGTATTTGCTTCCCTGGTAAATATATACACTCTAAGCATTTTTGTCATCCATATTTTTTTGATCCTTAGAGACAAACTGTTGTTTTATACGTGGCTTTGTTGCTAATTGACTTCTGTTGCTAATTGACATTTTTTTTCGTACTAGAATTTAACCCCAAACCTTAATGACTGGTGTTAACGTGCATATTTTCAGTGGCCAGAAATCAAACCCAACACTGTTTCTCTTTGAATTCAGGTTGTACCCCAGGAGTTCCTGGTACAGTTCTGTTCCCTTCCTCATCTGCCGCTAAGCTGGAGTGTCATGAGTTTCTACATTTACATTTACCTAAAGACTATGGAAACTCACATAGGCTTGGCTAAAGCAAGCTCTGCAGTACCCACCCTCTGTGTACCCTGTCATGATCCTGCAGGCAGCTGGAGGGTCCCTGCAGTCATGTACAAAGGGAGATCCACACCACTCACCTTCTCTGTGCAAAACTTATCTTGAAACAGTTTTTCTGATTTGTGAACCCATTGGCTGGTTTTTGTTGTCTTTTTTTGGAAAACCTTTTGGGACTTTTCCTTTTGCATCAGGATTGCATAAGCCTCAGTTTGTTAGGAATTGGGGCCAAAAAAAATTCATTGCACATTAAGCATTATATCTAAGATTACATCCTGCAGGCATGTATATGTAAACCAATTTCTGCCTTATTTGAGCCATGTAGCAAATGTGTATGATAAAGGAAACAGCAGGTCCTTCAGCAGCACAACTGATCCCAACTGGCTCCTTGTGAGCTTGTGAGAATCCCTTTCACATGTAGGCTTCAAACCTCTCATGGGCTCTTGAGGATGCAGGGATGAACAAATCTTAGGTTGAGCATCAGAAGAGGCAGAGTCTGAGCACAGCAGACAAGCTGAAGGACTTGGTTTGATTTACAGACATCAACCATCACACCTGATAATTAATTTAATTGATAGGGCTGAGATCAGTGTCTCCTTACCAAAAAACTGGCAGGAAAACCCTCAAGTGAAACAGTAGAAAATGGCCTCTATGTTACCTAGACTGAAAAATTTTTTGTTGCCCTGCTGGTAGGACTGCTAATGTCACGAGCAGCTGAACCACTAGCTATTCTAGCAAAATGAGCTTTTTTAAAAGACGGGCAAATGCAATGTACTGTGAAGTTGCATGTGAGGACCTGTGCTTTAAAGAGTAAGGAATATACTGCACGGCAGCCAGCTGACCTACGTTTAGAGCTGAAGAAATAAGGCTGACCCAGAAGGAGCTGTGTCTAACCCACAAACGCAGAAGTGCTAGTCAAATGGACCATTTTAAAATGATGCACGGAGCAGGAGCAGCAGCACAGGGGTGGGTTTTTCCTGCTGCCCTATGTAAGAAGCAAGCCAGATCAATACAGCATGATAAGCCACCGCGGGCAGGGAAACACAACTCAGAGTGACTCCTAGCACCTCAGCGTGCCGTGCTGCAGGGAGGAAAGCACACCCTTGGTTTGCAGAGGCAAACCCAGGCTTGGAGGTGCTTTCAGCAGTACGTGAGATGGCAGCGTGGGCTGAGCTGGACAAACCAGGTGAGCCCTGGGGCGCTGGCGCAGGCAGCAAGGCTGCAGCAATGCCAGTGCCACTGTGCTTTCGCTGCCACAAAGCCCCTTGTATCAAAGATCACACAGGTAGCAACACCTAGCCACAAACCCAGCTTGCCACGTCAGCATGGATAACCTTCAACAAAAGCAAAGAGGTAAACAGTGCATTGTAGGGTCGCTAGGCTGTAAAGAGGGGAGAGGAGGAGGCAGAAGCAAAACCTTCCCCAGGCATGGTGATAATTGCATCAGCACAAGGAGAGAATCACACACACTTGGGACCAGATTTTTAGCCCCCACCAAAAAAAGTAGCTGTGTTGAGATCAGCACAGTGCTGTTTCACACTGTATGAGGATCTCCCTGTTGGCATAAACTAGCCTTAGAAAAACAGGCTCCCAGTTAACTTGCTGAAGTCCCCCAAATACATTGACTTTTTCTGAACAGAGCCTTCCCTGTCCCTCTGTAGAGCTGCATGGTCGTATGACAGGTAAAGAGCACATGAGCAATTACTGCTACAGGGGAAAAGGAAAGGTGTAAAAGAAAAATTGGAAGTTACTACAAAACCAAATTGCTTATCCTAAACCTGCCTATTAAAGATAAACCATAAGCATTAATTAAGCCACCTTGCCTATAGTTAAATTACATCACACCAATGTTTCATCTCTGGCAGGCACGAGTGACAGTTCTATACTTTGGAGTTTTATAAGACAACACCAGAGCAAGGAAAATAGCTCTGGTGTGCTCAGTAGATGTCTGCAAATAACCACAGCAGGAAACTGTTATTAATAAACCCCAGTTAGAAAGGCATCTCCCAGATTCCTCAGTGTTACTTCTCTTTTCTTTTTTCTTTTTTCTTTAGAAATCTCACCATCTTTTTTTCAAAACTTCACACATACAAGACTTTTCCTTGGATCAGCTGGTGTGTTTCCACAGTGTTCAGGGAAAGTCTGAAACACAGCCTTTGCACCAATGGAAATGCCTGATGCAGATGGAATAACCCCCTAGAAGCCAGCGCAGCTTAACTGCAGTATGAAGTGGAGACTAGCTGCCCAGTCATAGCCACCCGGCTTACCTGCCCTCCGGGCCTGTGCTGGTGCAAATTACTGCAGTGGGTGTCTATATGTATCACAAACTTGACTGGGTCAAGTTTTTTACCTTCTCTGTCATGCAGAAATCACCATCCATGTAGGGTCTTCATGGCATTTCTGTGACAGCGATGAAAAGTGTGATGCCTGAATATTGGAGCTGATATACGACATAAACCTGAAAACAAAAGTCATGTTTTCGTGTGTCGTGTCATTGTTCTTCCACCCACATACAGCCTTGTATCACAAAAGGAGGGTAAGAAGTTGACTAAATATTTTCTTTTTTAAATTAATCTTTGATGGGCACCATATTAAATAAGGGCAAGAGGAATGAGGTTTGGTTTGCATCCTGGGCAAGAACATTTAATATAAAAACCTAATCTGCTGTGATGGAACTGCTTGAGGAAATTCCTGTTTCTGGCATGGATTCTGGAAGAAGGAAAATTAATTCAAGTGTTCACTGTTTCTTTCCTGAGTCAAGAACATTTTCGCTCCATGCTTAGTTTCAAACATAATCACTTACATTATAAAGGTCGGAGCATTTACCTGCTACTGTCCCTGCCAATCTTCTCAGTTCAGCAAGTCACTTCCAAGTCTTACTCCTCACAGACAACATTTCAGTAATGCTTTGTGGCCAATGTTAGGCACTTTTTAACTTTTGCTAAAGAGTTTTCTGTTCATTTGAGGAAGACAGACTAGAAAAACATTTCAAAGGTGATCACAGGATTCAACAGCTTAAGCCTCTATCTAAGCCACTTTTTAAGAGGTAGAAAGTCAGTGGCTTTAAAACTGCTTTACACAAATTTGAAGATTTTACCCTGATCTCGACTTACAGCAATTTACAAGAACCTGAGGAGAAGACAGATCATCCCACACAGCCCGAAACAGCCTGTCAGACATCATCTTTGTTAGCTGCATCTCAGAAGTCTGCCATCTCCTCTGAGAACAGAGGTAGTGACCAGTATGTATGCCCTGTGGCAAATTACATCTTCCCTTAAACACGTACCGGTAGTCTGGATTTATGAAACACTGCAGAACTCTGTGAAGAGAAACCGAAGTAACAAGTGTATAATCCCTCTGTAGTCTAGCCTGAAAATGATAAGCTTGTAACATCAGATAGAATACTCGTTCAAAAATATTCCCTAAAAAGGCAGCTGAAAGGAGAACTCGGGTATGTTGGAAGCCTTTCACATATTAGCACTGGAGCACTGGCTGAAAGATCACAGTTCTCCTTGTTTTCATAGAGTTTTAAGTGCCTTATATTCAAGTTCCATGAAGTAGCAACTTAAATGATTACACAATCTTTTCAAGGGCTTTTTCCTCCACTTTAGTTACAAGTGTGGAGAACAATTTTTTCGACTTTGTGCCTTGCACTAATGCTCCACATGAGAGCTTATTCTAGCTTAGACTCCCACAAATTGCCACATTTTAATGATTTCTTCATCAAAGGAGTGATGCCTATCTGGACACACTTAGCTGGCCACATTTCATCACACATACGAAATGATGCACGGTAGGGAAACGCACCGTCTGCCTTGGGGTTTAAGCTATCATGGTGTAGCTGTTATTTGCAAAAGGTTAAGGAGGCACAAGTTGGAGCTTATATGGAGCAATGAGTTAGTCTGTGCAGTCTGGCCATTCGCTACTGTCAGAGCAGAAGTCCAAACTACTCTGGGGGGCTGACGGAGTTGCAGGAGTTGATGAGTGGCCATAGGTTGCTATCTTACTGAGGAAGCTTGCCCAAAGCAAGACCAAAAGACTTTCCCTCCTCTCCTTCTCCCCTGCTTCCTTCCTGCATCTCCTTGCGCTCGGAAAGATCACAAGAAAACCGTGAGGGAGGAAACCTCGTGGTTTTCTCTTGTGTTCTGGGAACCAGAAGCATACATACATGCATGCTTTGTAAACAAGCAAGATTAGATCAAAGAGATGAGCCATGTGTAATCAGTATCGTTTTGTGATCGAAACACCCCAGGAAGGTCCCAAACATTGGCTGCCCACTCAGATCAGAGTGGCTACAACAACTACACCGTAAGGGAGGACACGGTCTGCTCTGGAGAGATCCTACCACACGTCCATCTCTTGTGACAGTGCGTGTAGAAAGCAGGGAGACCAAGTTGTCACCTAGCTCAGTACAATTAATTTTGCATAGAAATGGGATATACAAAAAGCTTTATTTAAAATGGATCTCATGAAATAGCATCTGTAGAGTCTAATTTTTTTAACATCAACTAAAAATGAAAATATACTGTTTTCATTTAAGTAATGATACGTAGCTGTGGAAGATTTTCGTGTTGTCTGAGTTGAAGAACACATCCCATATCTTCTAATAAACTACCACCACAACAATACCATCCCCCCCACATACATACACACAGTAGTACTACAGTTTGCTGCTGTAGTTTGATGAGAGTTGAACGTATTTTTCAGGTATAGGTACACTGTAACTATATATGTATACTCTGTAAACTCAAACCCACCCAATCAATTCTCCTTTGTGCCAGAAATGAAGTGAAATAAACACAGTGAAAAATGCTTGTTTTTCAAATATATTATTTGTTGGATGACTTGGTTGCTGGTTTGCTAGGAGATCCAGCCCTTACCTTCCCCATTTGGATATCATGAAGAGAACCTCATTATGAAAATAATAAAAAATGGAATGATTAGTAGTACTCTGTCCTCAGAAACCTTACTTTCCTTCCCCCTCCCCTCCTTTTTTGTTATCATCTCAAGTATTTTCTATCCAGCAATGCAGTAATCATACTCTTCCCCTGCTACGTTCAGTAACTGGGTGCGTGCCTTTATCATTTGGTTTCAAGAGGCCCAGTTTTGCCCTGTGAAAGTTTCAGGGCAATTACTAAGAAGAAAAAGCATAAATACCCATGGGGTCCTGTTCTTCTCTCCCTTCTGATGACAGCTCTCAGGACTAAAGAAGTTGCTCTTAATTAAGACTGTAGCAGGTCTCTGTAACATGCTGCCACTTTCCTCTCCCCTTTCTAAGTCTTTGTGGATTCACCACAACTCCTTCTACAGACAAACTGCTTCTGATGCAAGGTTTACCATGTTACATTTGCATTCCAGGATACCTGGGACTGGGACAATGTCATCTGTACAGTTACTCACTATGCAAAGAGAAAATATTTTTCCTTCTGCAAATGTTCAGCCAAGAGCAACATTGGCCAAAGAATGTTAAATTGGTACTAAAATTAGTTCATTTTTTTCTGGACAAATCTGGACAGATCTGGATAAATCCAGCAAAAAAAGTAAACTTAGGGAATACCAACATGATAAAAAAATTTTGCTGATTTACCACAACCTAAAAACTAGAACAGAAATTAAAAATAAATCAGGTGTTTAAAAAAAATAATTAAAACATCTGTATTTTATGAGAGTAAAGTGGTTATTTTAGCAGAAATTGAGTCTGAGAAGGGAAAAATACATGTGAGAGGAAGGAAGCTGGAAAGGAGGGAAAAAAACCAAACAAAAAGGAAAGATGGAAAGCATTAAAAAGGAAAGCTAGAAAGTATTGTGAAGGAAAGGGAAAAGGGAGGAAAGAAAGAGAGGAGAATGACAAAAGCTGAATCACTTGCAGATATGATTTTCCAGCCAGAAATGACAACTGCTGAAGAGAGCAGAGGCAAATAGATGGAGGGAGAAAAGTAAAATTAAACTAAGTAGAGATAAGGATAAGTAATATAAAAATTGCATTTCATTCTTAGCTCCTAAATTGATGGGTTTAGGAACAGCCTCACTGTACAAATGGTCTGTTCCATGCCATAATCATTTAGTGACACTGACCTGCTGCGCAGCAATTGATGAGACACAACCCCTCTCAGTGTCTGCCCTCTCTCCTTGCTAAGGTACTTTCAGTATTGATGGATGACATATTCCATGTACATTAATGAAACCTACTTAGGAAGTCGTGGTGGTGCAGCCCCTCTCCCCCACCAGGCCCCGTTGCGATGTCAGGACCAGCCAACATCGTGTTCTTGTGCCGTGAGTTGGGACAAGCCGGTACTTTCTTAGCCTGGCTACGGTACAGCGAGTTAGGACAATTAAGCACCCCCTAACCTGCGTGGATGATGGCCCGCCTTTGAGGGCACCGGCCAAGAATTATGGCCGGAATGGAATTACACTGACCAAAGTCAGTCACCTTGCGAACCTATAAACAGTGGTCCTAAGCGAGGCCCTTTGAGCTCTCCTGGAGCTCAGTGGGCTGCGACCAGCATCTCCCTCGGAGTGGGATGCCTCTCAGGGCAAACAAACTCCCCAGTTTGCGAAACTCGGAGGACTGTTGCCGAAAGCTGACAACAGGACATCACTCCTTGAGGCTCAACCCTTGCCCGTTGAGAAATGCCGAGACATTTGAAGCGAATATTTCACTGAACTTGAGGGGAATTTTTAACACATACACCATTGTTTTTATATATCTATATCTATATCTATCTTTGTGTCTGTGCGCACACATGTGTGAATTGACCTATGTATCCGATAGCAAGTATAGTATAAATATTGCCATTTCAAATCTATAATTAAGTCACTGTTGTGATTGTGGTAAATTCTATTGAATCACTCTGTAAATATTAAATTAGTCAATGATCAAGTGCTGCTAAATCTTGTGATCCACCTTAAATGGACCTTAGACCACTGCTACACGCATGTCCCTTAAGACATAAAGTGTTTACTAAGTCTGGGACTAGCAGTGGATCCAGCCGCACCTAAGCGCCATTAGGAGTTTAGAAAGCAAGGGGGTCTTCTCTGAACCTCGTGATCCAACTGGAGGGTGTCCCTTACTGTTTTGCGTCTTTGGTCTCTGTATAAATCATTCTAGTTTGATTCTAACTTGATTTTCCTTTGCATGCTCCATCCATTTATTAAGAAATAAAGTGAACCTTGCCATCGAACTTTGTGAAGTTGCGCTTTTATAAACTCCTATGAAATCACTTTTGCTAATACCCTTGACAGTGATTCTTTAAGTGGCCCAAACCACTTGTTCATGACAGAAGTGTATATAAATTTGACAGACTGCTCAGATTCGTCAGAAGTCGATGGCCAGTCTGCAAGGCAAAAAGTAAAATTTAGCTCTCCGTCCTGTAGACATATATTTCTTACTGGACCTTTTAAAATGAGCAGGTTTGTTGAATTCAAACTCCATTTACATATTTTAAAAAATTCTTAATGTTCTTAGAAGCAGCAAGATACTCTAAAAATGTTCCACAGTTAGATACGTTTCTAGAAGTATTTAAGAGGATAACTGTTATATAATGTGGGGTCTAAATAGCATTCCTTTGTTCATAAAACTTTTATTCAAATAAGCCTTCTTGTTAACTTTAATAAGCATACTGGAAGGGCTCACCAGCCTCAGTTGGAGTTACATTAATCCTGCTGTAAGTATCTAGAAGAGCATATTAACTTGAGGCATATCATACACTCAAAGAAATGGTCAAAGGAACATTATGCAGATAGTGGAGTCAAATAGCAGTAGAAAATGCTGAGAACAAAATTGCCTGTGCAATCCCAGTTCAGGTCTTGGTGAATAGGCTTTCTTTTATGTCCTTTAGCCCCATATAACACTTAAAGATGCTTTTTCCCCTTGTTCCTGTTTGAATCCAGTCAGAAGGCAGGTAGTACTCAGTCAGTAAGCTTCAATTTTTCCTCATTATTAATGACTGAATCTGAATTGAGAAGTAAAAGAACCATTTTGAAAAAACATTATTTACTTCTACAACTGCAGTAATATCATCCCCTTATTTCCCATTTTACAGAGAGGGAGCTTAGGCACAAAATGTAAAGGCAAACTTAAGGCAAATATACGTGATTGACTTGCTCAGCACGTATATGAAAACTACTGCAGTGGACAAGTTTTCTTTCCTGGCCTTCCCTTTGTTGCATTTTGGTCAAAAGAATAACTTTCATCTTGTGTTTTTCACCTTCTATCATTAACAAATGAGCAGAGGAGTCAGCAGAAAAGGCCCATCTGTGTGCTTGATGGAACATGATGAGGGTAAAAAGATGTTTTTTGTCATCATGTTAATTATCCCTGTATCATAAAGCATGTACTCATGGGATGAAGATAACCAGAATAAGTGGCAAAGCAACTTAAGTTTCAGAATGTCATAACCATTGAATACTTTGCTTTGTTCTATTTTTGATAGAGGGTGTTGTTTGTTCTAAAAGAAAAAGAAAAAAAAAGTGAAAATTCGGAAATATGAAGTGCTGTTGACCTTCATCTCAGTCATCGGAAAGTGCAGTCTATGCAATTATTACTCTGTTCTCTGTCACCTGAGAGTGGCAATTTGGTAGTTTTTTTGGGGACCATTTCTGGAGAAAGAATATGACACACTGCTAGGCTCCCAACAACAAAAAGAAGAGATAAGAAACCTGCAGACTTCAGGGGAGAGCACGGTTCCACAACCCAGACTTACTCCTGTCTGAGCTTCTATTGAGTATTGCAGCTTTACTTCTGCATTGCACTATTACTCCTACTTCTCCCCTTGGGGGAAGTTTGCATGTGGAACTCCATTCATTTTTTTAGCTGTACTGTTGGGGTTTCTTTTTAACCCCTCTTTTGATTTACAAAACACCACCTCTTCTTTCTTTCATGGATTTTGGCATCTCTGCTATCTGGGTTCCAGTCCTGGTTTCTCATTTCAGATCTCCATGTGGTACGACTTACCTTTTGTCCTAGGTTTACTGTCTAGCCACATCAAATGCTCCATAAACTCCCGAGCTCTGCACCCAATCTGTCTCCTCATCCTTTGGTTTCTCACTGCTAAAGCCCTGAGAGATGAAAGGGCCTTAATGGCCCTGACCAGCCTCACCTGGGACCTCTCCTCAACCCCTGACCATGGACTCAGGAACCTCATTTTAAGCTCAGACCTACCCCTGACCTGAGTTATGCTGTAGGTGTATCTGTCTCTAATCCTGAGTTTTAGCCATATCTCCTGGATGGCCCTTAGACCTATGTTGTAGCCTTGTCTCCAGCCCCATCCCCTGCTGCTCTTGAATATCCTGTGAAGACTCTAATAGTCTGTACAAAATCCTTGCTGGTTGCACTCATGTCTCAGCAGTGATGACCCAGAAACTGCGGGAAGTCAAATGACTGAGGGAGTACAGCTAATGGGTACCACCAAATGGCAAAAATGAGCTTGCTGTTGCTAAAAACTGAATCCATGTGTAAGTATCAAATTACATTTCAATTGCTTATAGTGAAATCTGTAATAAACCTCACTGACTACTTTGGTATTGCTAGAACAAAATACCTTTTTTAATGTACTGGGCTCAGACTAACGGGGACCTATTTGATATTGATCTAGCAATATCAAAGTGCCTAGACTTTGTAGTCTTTTATTGTAAGTAATGTAGTGTTTTATTATAAGATAGTTCTGAAAGAACATTTAGAAAACCTGTATCTATTGAGTTGATGGATGTTTTATTGACTTCTGAAACACTTTACAAGCCATATATATTTAGCCCTAGTGACAACTCATTCCTATAATTGCCACAAAAGTACATGAGTTGGTCTGTATGATTGTCAGTTTCCAGATCAGGTTGACTTGTCAACTTCAAGATTTTTCTTTTGGGTCAGTAATTGGGTCATGTGGGGGTTTAGGTTGTATTTATTGTTTTTAACTAGCCTGAGCAAAAAGACTGGCAACAGTGTGGAAAACTAAAAATATACGAAGCCATTTCGAGGAACTTGTTCTGAGTTAGCATATAGGAATTAAAATGAAATGTAACCTGACGCATTAAACTGGACAGCTCTAGAATGCAAGTGGGCTGTAATTACTGTCTGATTAGCAAGTAACTTCTTCAAGTGATGATGTCCTGACAACTACTATTTTAGAAGAAAGCCAAGGAGTCAGGAAAGAGGCTTCAAGGAGAAGGCTGATGTTACACATAAGTTTTTTCTTAGCTATAGTATTCAATACTTTCTTTCAATTTTAACTACTTAATTGCTGCAATTTTGTTCCTGAATTTGTTTTGCTGAAAACTAACTAACGTAATCTCCACTGCTTCATTATATCAGTAATTCTTGTATGCTCAGTTCCATCCATGGCAACCTTAAACTTTCTTTAAGAGCTTCAGCCAGTTTCCAAACCCTCTGCATATAGATGATAAAGCTGACAAATCATGCAAAAACCACTCCTGAAATCAGTGATAAAGCCTGAGATGGACATGCAAGTGTTTTGTTTCTCCCACTTCCAGCTGAATAGCAACTTCCATCTCTTATTCAGCAACACATTTAATGACGTGATAACAGCTTTTGTTGACAAAGGCTTTAATCCATAGATTACTGCACTTTTTTGGGTTTGGTTGAGAACAGCAATGTGATGCTCTTCAAGTCATGAAGAAGGAGCTCGAGATAATTGTTGTGGATCTAATGTAGCAGACTTTGTAATGGCTACAAAATTTTGAATCATTAATCACATCTTTATATCATTTTGAACAATAAATGATATAACACAGTTGTGGGATCTGACTACAGGTGCAGCTAACGTTCCAGCTATGCTTGGAGATAAATGTTGAATGTGCGGCATCTGCAGCAGATCCTGTTTTTCAACAGTTTAACTTTACCTATTAAAAAAAACATACTGGCTCTGTTCATCTAAATTTACAAAACTGCTCTATTTCTGAGTGGAAAAAGTGCAATCACGGAATGAAAGTCATAAGTCATCTGGGGAAACAAAGTCTAAGATTCCTATGGCCAAGTTGAAACAGTGCTTTTGAATGAACTGCTTTAGTTTTCAGTTGTGTTTGTGTTGTCAGCGCTGGAGCTGCCTGCACATCCCTCTGTAGCAGTGGAAGGGATGCTGGTGGAGTGAGGAGCTCAACAGTGTCTCTGCTGAATGCCTTTCCACCTCAAGTAGTCTTGCTAGACCAGGCTCAAGAAAATTTTCTCATGCAGAAATATGCCATTTGCATTTTTTTTAACCTTCCCTACAGGCAAATGCAGCACAAGGTCATTCAGTATGAAACGGAATCTGCTGTGGAGTAACATGAAGATCTCACGCTGAGACAGCAGAATTCTACTTTTCCTTTAGAAATGGTTTGTGGTAAGGAATTAGGCAGAACTTGCATAGGCCACCTTTAGCTTCTTCACAGTACTATACTTGCATAAGTCTGGTTTTAAGGGTAATGCCAAAATATTAATTATACAGCCTGTATCTAGAGCACTGTTTTGGTCACTAATGGAGTGGGGGCTAGCAGGGAAAAGAGCTTAAAACAAAAACGTGATGCTAATGAGGGCTGGGAAGTGAACAGATTTTTTCAGCAAGGATTTGTCTGCAGAGAGTAGAAGGAGCTCAGAAAATGCCTTTTGGAGCTTTCCAAGGATGCACTTTTTGCCTCTTGTCAACTTCCATTTTCCTCTTGACTTATGTTGAAGATTTGGGTCAGGTGTGTCGACTTCTTAAGTTTTGTTTCCTCTCTTTCCCCTGTCAATTAATTTCTTAGGGGTTTGTTGTTGTTGTTGTTGGTTTGTTTTTTTGTTTGTTTGTTTGGGTTTTTTTTAAGTCTAAGGGAGGTGCTTGATGTTATCTATTGTTTGGAAAATAATTAGTTGCAGTTACATGTCTAGAAAGCACTCTTCTTTCAGGCTACTATGAGTAATAATATAAAAGAAAAATTAAGTTTCCTAATTAGCTGTTCTCCTGTAGCCTCTTTAGGGAAAAGCTTATTTTAAAACAGGTCTCAAGTTTATCACAAGGTATTGAATAACAGTTTGTACACCCTGGTACATGCACTAGGACTTCAGTCCAGAAGGCATCAAAAAGTATATGTTTGCATGATTGTCAGCAGTTGGAAGGATGGACTTGGCAGCTGGAGTACTACTTTGGTTTCTCTAGTGTTAAATTCACTACACCCCCAAACACACATCAGGGTTTTCTTGAAGCTAGAATTACTCCATTAGGCTGTGAGTCATACTTGAACCCCATTGCCTGGCAAGACAACATAGTGTGAGTGGTGGTTGAAGGGTGCGTGGGAACAGGTGAGAGCCTGGATGTGCCTGGGGTGGGCATGGGAACGGCTGAACGCAAATGAAATCACCTCTTCACAAGAGCATAATTTGCACCTGAAGAGGAACAGGTCATTCGAGCCACAGGACTGGTGAGCACAACATGCTCCTTAAATTCTGTGTGCTGAGATCTAGAAGCCATGGTGCAAATTCAGGAGGAAAAGAAAAAAAACCCAACCCAACCATTTGCTGTCTCTCTGCACATCTGCTGACATGAAGGCACGTGACACAGAAAGCAACCACAAAGCTCTGTGGCAAATAGGTCAAAATGCTGAGTGGGTGTCCCTAGCTTTGGCGATGCTTGACTACTTAGATGTCTCTCTTTTCTAAACTAATGGTGAAGGTTTATGTAAGAGTATACTGTAAATCTGCCTTTTTGAGGGGTTTGTGAAGTGTTTAGACTGCATGAAGTGATTAGCTAAATTAGAGGAGATGTGGATTTGTATATATTGTAAAGTGGATAAATTAATTCAGCAGAGAAAAGAATGCATTGCTCTGAGAAAAAAAATCAGAGATGCTCAACAGGATGAGAGAGCACAGAAAAAGGTCTTTGTGATGCAGCCTAACCCCCAGCTGTGCTAGCTTGAGACCAGTCTCTTTGCAAATAGATGGTATGGGTTTCGTGTTTGTGACAATGTAATTTTAAAATGCCTTCCCCTACAAGACACCCTGTAGATTTTTCCCACAAGGTAAAAGGTAGAGATGAAATTTAAGCTGCCTGATGATGGATTATTTGTCTTACCTGAGTGCCTGGCTGTGCCAGTGAGTTATGTGTTTCTACCACTTGCCATGGGAACAGCATGGAACATAAATATCAGCAAAGGATGTTTCATATAGATACATTGGCATGATTGTTTTGGTCACTGCATGCCTGTTTAAAATGAATTCTCTAATGGTAGGCTAAGAAATACTTCTTACAGAACTATTTTTGGGGAAATTTGCTTTTGCTTTGCTGGATTTCTGAGGTGTCGAGCACTTCTCTGCAATGGAGCAGTGAGCAACTTCCATGGCCGAGTCCCACCACCTGTGGCTTCTGCTGGCTTCCCTGGGCAATGGAGGTGTTGAATACAGTGCCCTGCAGGACTGCGCTCAATTCCATTAGGAAGGTGCGGTTATTAACTAATGTTTTGAGAAGAAAAAAAAATTAGGAGGTTGAAGTCACTACCAGTTGGCAAGAGGTTTGCATACAAATCTTCTGCTTCCCTCAGGAACAATTAAATGAAATCAGTTATATTTGCATATAAAATAGCTTATCTTTTCCCTCATCTGAAAATAGGTATTATGAGACTCTTCTCTTTTTCCTCACAAGAATTCTCATGAGGATTATTTAATTGGAAAGCTTAAATCTGTTCTTCTAAAACCAAATAGAAAATGAGATTTTTGTATACATTTTTTAATAATATTCACAAATGGGAACTTTAATAGCTTGGTAATCTGTAGAGAAGTTGTATTTAATACTTTAATGAATTTATAATGCTTTGTGAAGTTATTTGCACTCATTAATTTAAAAATTAGTTTTGGTATTTTAAAGGAATCTTATTAACTAGTCTAGACAAATGATAAAGAACTCCTACTGCAGAAGCAAGGCCAGCTTTCCAAACTGTTAAATTCCTGAGAATTTGTCAGGACTTCAATACACTTTTTTTTGTATGTGTGTTTCCAGACTACTTTTATAAGTTAAGAATCAATTTTAAGTCTTGGGACTGAGTTATGAGCCATAAAATAGCAATAAGTAGTTGCCCTTAATTTATTTGGTAGTTTTTTGTTGTTTTTGTTTTGGTTTTTTTTAATCTTAAAACTCAACCTGCAAGGTATTTCATACCTGTTTCTGTGTTTCCCTAACACCCATAAAGGCAGCTCTCTTCTACCCCACCTGCGTTGTACCTCACGCCTACTTAGGGTAGGATTTGAAATCTCTTTTTCATGGTCACTCCCAGGGCTGACTCCAGAGCTCCTGGGCCATTTCTGTATTTACATGTAATTTAGTCCAGCGGGCTTTTTTACGGTTTGGTTAGTGTGTCTGCGATGAGCCATTGGCCAAGTGAGTGTGATTTACTAGATCAGGAGCTTTCAGGACTAAAAATGTGACCTGTAACTGAGAGTTAAACTCTATAGCCGGAAATCTGTGTGATTTGTTATCCAGGGGGCATGAGGTTGCTTTAAAGTACGTTCATTGTAACATGGGGTTTGCCCATGACTGGGAAGACCGTTGGGTAATGCAGTAGTGCAGGTGCCAGGAAAGCCTTGAAACCCTGGGTTCTACCAGCCTGGTTCTGCCTCTGGCCGCAGGGTCCTGCTGGCCTCATCCCTGCCTGTTTCCCTGCAGGATCCCCTCCTGGCACTATGAACTGCACCCGGCATTTTGGCAGGTCCCTACTTACAAACTGGGGTCCTGGCACTTCTCCAAGCCCCCTCTTCCAGTGCATCTGAGGGGCATCAAAGGTGGAACAAAATAAATGCCCCAAGTTGTACTTTCTCAGAGTGCTGCTCTGGAACAAGGATCCTTTTATACCTTCACTACCAAACCCAAAGTCTTAACGCTTTGCCCAAAGTATACTTTTTAGCATCACTATTTGACTTAAAAAGTTATAGTCCATATGTCAGCTGTGAAAGAACTTTTGAATGCAGCCAACTGCTTTTTCTTTCCATGTGTGAAGTTTCGGTACAGCTCTATGTCCAGGCTTGGTAGGGTTTTTTACTTTTTTCATTGTAAAAACACAGGAGAACTTGGAATAAGAAGTGAGCCTGGAGATATATTTTGTCCACGTCTTTACTTGCATCGAGTCTGACTTGTTATGAAAGAAGTAGCTGCCTCTCCTCAAGAAATAGTTCAGTGCATGATTAATTTACTGCCTGCGTATATTTTTGATGCCTCTTTGCCATATGCGAATGACCCGCTGAAACGTATGTTTTTCAAATCTAAGCAAGAGTCCGACGTTTGAAGCGTAGCTTGTGCAGAGCTCAGCAGCGCTAAGACCTGCAAGCCCTTTATTAGAATTGACTATTGCAGAGGGAGAATAAGGTCAAGGAACAGAGCAGCAGTGCTAGCAGATCGATCCCTGAACTTTTGCTCAGAAATGCTCTACAGACATCCCGGTTCTTCTAGCTTCCAAAAGCCTGGCTTTTTATTAAGGTTGTGCATAACGTGTTGCTTTTCCCTGCCTTGATTTTTATAAGAAAAGTTACTGATGCACTGTCTCAGAATTATCTCCCTCTCAGCAATAACACTCCGAACTCATTGAGCACCTCCAATCAAATCTGATAGGAAGGTTGGAATGTCGAAGATTTCTGCATTCCAGGTCTCCCTGATAACCCCTCCCTGTGCAGACCTGAGGCTGTTGGCTTCATGCTCACCGACGGTGTGGGCAGCGGCCAGCTGGCCGACCAGCACACCTCCAGCTCCAGCGGCACATGGCGTGTGCCTTCTCCTTCCCCGCAGAGGCAGCTGAGGACATGGAGGGGAGCTGAGGTTACTGCAGGAGAGGGGGGAAAGATGGGTGCAGAGCTGGGGAATTGTACTGTAGCTGCAAGAAATCAGTCTTCATTAGTCCTGCTGCAAAGACTTGAAGTGATTCTTCTCTGTCTCTCGGGAGACCATCTTAATCATCTGGGACAGGGGAGTTCAGTGTCTTTCTCCTGACTGTCCCTCCAGAGGCTGCTCCTTTTGTATGGGTAATCCACTATTCAGCGTAGTAACACCAGGAACTTGCTAGAGAATATCAGGAGAATGCATCAGCCATAGCTGCCCTACTCCTTGGCCCACTGAATGCTGAAATGTTTTATACCCAGTTTCAAAAGGAAAAAGGCATTTCTTAGAGGATAAAAAGGTCAGCACTGGGGGGTGGATTAATTCATCCCTCTCCTTGGAGCTGTTGCTGTCTGTGTTTACATGTTACAAGTCACATGCATTTAAAATAAAAGGAGAAAAAAAATCTGAATGTTTTAGGGTAGGGAGAAATTCAGAAAGGTAACCCCATTCAGAAGGAAAAAAAAAAAAAAAATCCTTTTTTCTTTCCACCCAAAACCAAAGCCTGAAACCGTGCCAATGAGATGTTTTGGATCAGTGTTGCGGGACGGATATCTTAGACCCATTGCATTGGCAAACATTTGGGTACCCTGAGAAACACCCCAGGCATTGCTAATTCCTCCAGCACTGCAGGTCTTGGAAGAATGGTTCAGTAGGGAGTCCCTGCTACTCAACTTTCTGTTGAATTTTCTGCTTTGGTTTTGTCAAAACTGGGCTTTCTTACAGGGATAATTTGATCCTTCAAAAATCAAGTGATCCCACTGAAACAGTATGTTGTTAGCATATTATCAGTCACCTTCAGATTTCATCAGGTTTTTGCAAAATGCTCTTGTCAAGCCTGACAGGCTTTTCGTTCTCATTTGAAACTAATTAGAGCCTCTGCCTTACTTTGATTTTATAAAAGTCTGTGGCTGGGGAAAATTCAGTTACTCTTACAGCCGTAGCCCTATGGAAACATCTCTATATAATATAGTAGACATCTAGATGTAAAATATGTATTTTGCATAATGTTTACATACAATATAGTGAGACATTTGCCACTTTTAAGATATAGCCAAGCACTTGCAGTGCTTCTTTGTGGGCAGATAAACTCATATTGATTCCAAGAGAGTAGAACAGAATTAATATTCTGGTAACTATCTATTTCCAATTAAAATATCATTGTGCAATGAATAATAATAAAAAAGAGCCAAGACTTTCAAATGTTTGAGGTTGAGTGCCTTGAATTAATATTTATGAACCAAAAATAAATGTCCTGACTTCATAAGAGTGCTGTGCTCTCAGCAGCATTTTCTGCAATCAACAAAAACATGGATGCAGCATAGAGTAACCTGGCTCTCTTCTGCATTTTAATTAAAGATAGGACTTGCTGCTTTAAGTGCACAAGGCTGCAGCACTTGGGTCAGGTATGAGTTAGAGTTTCCTTTGTTAATGATGACAGTCTGCAGTAATAACTACTTTTAAGAAACAGATGTACTTAACACTTTCAAAAAACACTCAGCAGCTTCTCCTGAAATCCTGAAATACAGACCACTTATTTAATGGTTTTTTTTGGGTTGGGGGTTTTTGGGGTTTTTTTTTTTTTGTGGTTTTTATTTTTGTTTGTTTGTTTTTTTCTTTTTTTTTCTTTTTAGCTCTCAATCCATGAGGGTGACTTGTCTGGGTGCTAAGGCTTTGTTTTGAACTCTGTGGTGGTTTTGTCTGTCTGAAGATTGTGGGACTACAAAAGAACAAATTACTACCATCCATTCCCCTCAAAATAAGCTTGCTTAAGCTCTCCCAAGGGCTATGGAATTTCTTTTTGCACTTGACAGCAGTTGTTCTGTAAAAAGATACAAGTTCTTCCATCTGCATTTGTTGTCCTAACACCTTCCTGGGAGCTTGCTTAGCCACTGAATCTTCAGAAATACAAGAGGAGAAGACAGCAATGTTGTTATGTGCTGCATTCAGATTTGTAGCACTGCACTCGTAAACAGTGTCTAGGTGGCATGGGATGCAACAGAGCAAATTGCAAGGAATTTGACCCTGCTCCCTGCAGCTTCTGGCTTTCCGCAGAACACAGTGCTCTGATGCTTGTGAAGATGCTGAGAGGACGCTTGCACCAGCTGATAGATATTGAGGGCTGACATATCAGCTTGTCTGTTTAGCGATGTCATCTGTAGCCCTTTTCTAACTGAGCTTTTGCAGACGTGTTCCTCAATGATGTTCTCGACTTTATGAGAGCCTTTGAAAAACTGCCCAGCCTTAGCCATTTTCCTGTTGCAGCTGGAGGTGCTCCTTTTATAAACAATGAGGTTAAAATTTTCTGTACCATTCTTCTGTGCATCCAGTTATCTGTTTGCTGCTGGCTGTCCAGCCAAGAATAATTTCCATAACTTCTTAGCCTTCAGTGTTATGTTATCACAGGCACAATAGAATTGTCCCATACATATCCACTTTAATCAGTCACTAATAGATTTCAAAACTAGCTAATCAAAAAGCATTACTCTCTTTTACACCCTTTAGAGTAAGCAGTTAGAGAAAGTGGCAGATAAGAATTAGGGCCTCACTACCCCCCTGTACGGTGTATCTATCAGCTCTACCTCTTCCCTGGACCTCCACAGCTCTGTCCAATGTAATCCCACAGTGATGAGTTAAGTATTTTAATATCCTGAGAGGTGTGGTTTACATTTTTTACTTCCACTCTAAACTGTGGATGTCTACCAAGTAATAAAATAAATCTTTATATGAAAAGATGGGTCATGGTATTAGCCAAAGTTAAATTTTGGAGTTTTTTGCTAGTATAATTGTTCAACATATATCAATATTTCCTGGATTTTAGTCATTATTCCCTGACTTTTATTCCATCTTAGCTTTGTTAAACAACATTCTGCTTTGCACAGGAATTGCACAGCAGATTGAACCCAAGGGACATCTAATCTAACAGTCAGATGGAGGCCAGTATCAGCTATTTCAGTGGAAGGTGTAAAAATCAGCCATCAGTAGACATCAGGTAAAAACATGTCATGTCGGTTCCTTGTATCTAATAGAGTTTGGTTTACAGACTTGCATATGGCATTTAAGTCACCCCATTCACCTGGGATAACTCTGTAAAGCATTTTTATCAATATACCTGTCCAGTCCTCTGTGGCAAAAATAAATCTCTGCCTTCCTATGGTTTGACACTTCGCTTCAAGGAGCATTTTGTCCCAGACGGATGGCCAGTGACCTTTCCTTAAAAGCAATTCTCTGTTTTCTCTTGGTTCAAAACTCTTTACTTCCTCCCTCTTTACATTCATTTCTCAGGTATGTTTGAAATAGTCATTTAAAAAAGATGGGGAGTAACCTCTTCCATTCACCCAGTTGTCAGGAGTCAGCACAAAATGGTCTCTGGCATCCATGATGTGCCAGGGGGAGTTCTGGGAAAGCTGGGGAAGTTCAGCGCTCCAACACTGGTGAAAATAACTCTGTGTTTCAGCATGTCTGCGCTTTTTAGTTGGTGCCAGTTTGCAGGAGTATAGATTTCTCTGCTGATTGCAAGAACAGGTTTTTGGTTGACTGAAGGGAAATATTCTTTAAAAGTCTCCCAGAATATTGCCAGGTTTAAAGTCTGATGAAAAACTTTATCTGCTCCATTATTTGCTTTCCAGAACTGCATTTTCTTTCAGAGTTGCTCTCTTTCCTCAGCTCTCTGCCCCTATCCTTCCCCAGCCTTTAAAAAATGACTCTGGCTTACTGAAGCCAAATGAAACTCTTCCATGTCATAGGAGATTGCTGTCTGCTTGGAAAACCTCTCCCATTTGCATTCTGGGTGAACAGCTGCTGATTACAGGTGTTTTATGTGCAGTGTATTACTTGCAGGTACCTGTGGTCAGCTGGTGGGAAGGTATGTGGGAAATCAGCTGTAGACAGCTACTTAAATCAGGCTGTCAGGTGAAATGGGTAATGGAGCCTTAAAACTCCTGAGGCTCCTGTTGAATTTGACTGTAGTCTGCATGGCATGGTGATTGGAAGAGCATTGCATATTCCATTATTTAGGTAGTATTTGAGCCTTGTCTTTCCTATGTAGGAATTGTATAACCTGAAGTGGAATTAAACTACACGGTTTAGCTGCGCAGTTGTAGTGGAAAACTGAAGAAACATTTATAGTAGAACTCTGCTGCAATGGGTGCAGGTATATCAACCTTCTCCCTGTCTCCGGTTTTCACTTGTAAGCTGAGAATGATGCTGATTTTGCTCTCCATCCTGTTGCCCATGTGCTCTGCAGCTCTTTGGGGCAGTGACTATCTGTGTACGCTGAGGACCAGGTGGGAAGTCCATGGTTGTAAATGGAACTGTTCTTGATGCAAATAATTAAAATGGGATAATATAAATAATTGAAATGAGAGGGGGCAGTTCCTCAAGAACTCAAGAAAATCTTTAACCCATAGGTAATACAAAATAATTGCCTTATGCCTGACAAGGACTTCAAATTCATCACAAGTTTCCTGAATCAGACCTAGTGCCACCTCAGCATTTTATTGGGGAAAAGAATTTCCTAGTCTTCTAAATGACATGGTCTGTTGGGATCTGGATCTATGGCTGGACAAAGACCAGAGACAGTCCTGGACTATGGGCATATTTCTCTTCTTTTTGAAATGTCATGCCTGTGAAACGTATCTGATTACTGATGGGTTTTAAAACTTTTATGGCTTCTGCTCCATGTTCTAAGGTATGCTTTTTTCTCTTTCCAACTTGTCATATTGAGATATTACTAAGGGGATCAAAGGCAAACGTTTAATTTATTTCCTTGTTTCCTATTCCATTTTGAATATAAAGCCTTCATTACTACCTTCCATTTAACAGCCCCCTGGGCAGCTAGATCTTAGAATCATAGAATCGTTTAGGTTGGCAAAGACCCTTAAAATCGTCAAATCCAACTGTTAACCTAACACTGCAAGTCCACCTCTAAACCATGTCCCTAAGTGCCACCTCTAAACCATGTCCCTAAGTGCCACCTCTACATGTTTTTTAAATGCCTCCAGGGATGGTGACTGAGCTGCTTCCCTGGGCAGCCTGTTCCAGTGCTTAGTAACCCTTTTGGTGAAGAAATTTTTCCCAATATCCAATCTAAATCTCCCCTGGCACAACTTGAGGCCATTTCCTCTCGTCCTGTCACTTGTTACTTGGGAAAAGAGACCAGCACCCACCTCACTACAACCTCCTTTCAGGCAGTTGTAGAGAGCGATAAGGTCTCCCCTCAGCCTCCTTTTCTCCAAGCTAAACAGCCCCAGCTCCCTCAGCCGCTCCTCATAAGACTTGTGCTCCAGGCCCCTCACCAGCTTGGTTGCCCTTCTCTGGACACACTCCAGCACCTCAATGTCTTTCTTGTAGTGAGGGGCCCAAAACTGAACACAGGACTGAGGTGCGGCCTCACCAGTGCCGTGTACAGGGGAACCATCACCTCCCTGCTCCTGCTGGCCACACGATTTCTGATACAGGCCAGGATGCCCTTGGCCGCCTTGGTCACCTGGGCACACTGCTGGCTCATATTCAGCCGGCTGTCGACCAGCACCCCCAGGTCTTTCTCTGCCGGGCAGCTTTCCAGCCGCTCTTCCCCACGCCTGTAGTGCTGCATGGGGTTGTTGTGACCCAAGTGCAGGACCCGGCACTTGGTCTTGTTGAACCTCATACAACTGGCCTCAGCCCATCGATCCAGCCTGTCCAGACCCCTCTGTAGAGATTCTCTGCCCTTAAGCAGATCAACACTCCTAGCCAACCTGGTGTTGTCTGCAAACTTACTGAGGGTGCACTTGATCCCCTCATCTAGATCACTGATAAAGATATTAAACAGAACTGGCCCCAGTACTGAGTCCTGGGGAACACCACTTGTGACTGGCCGCCAGCTGGATTTAACTCCATTCACCACCCCCCTTTGGGCTCAGTCATCCAGCCAGATTTTTACCCAGTGAAGAGAATGTCCATCTAAGCCATGAGCAGCCGGTTTCTCCAGGAGAATGCTGTGGGAAATGGTGTCAAAGG